>NC_138379.1:67625377-67649835 GCF_054177405.1 Leptonychotes weddellii
TAATTTTCTTCATTTAACAGTTCTTCACTTGAAAATGTTCCCTTTCAACTGCAGATTTTGTGGTTTGGTGCAGTGAAGGAGAAATTTATTCTTTTGAGACATTTATTCTTTAATAGTTATTCATTTGAAAAAGTTTCACTGGGTGCTTATATATTTTGTAGTTTGCAAAGAAATTCATTCTTGATAGTTTTTTTAATGTTTATTTATTTAAATAGGTTCTCATCTATGGAACTGTTGTCAAATTTCTTTAAATTTGGGGGTTCTGGTAAAACAGTACTAAGTCAACCTGTGGACTTTCTCGGAGCTCTGCAAGCCCTGAGACCACAGAAGAGTCACATCATTAGAAAGGAGACAATTTGTAGAATGAAATTTAACCATTAGTAGATGTCCTTAACTTTAGCATTATTGTGATTTCAGCCTTACTACCACAGAGCATTTACATGAGGATTGGTTTGGTAATGTATTATGTGGCCATGAAAAATATATATCAAACTCTCCCACATGGATTTGAAAGCAGGATATCTGTCACAAACATTTTGTTTTAATTAATATTGAATATGGCCACTCTAACTTCAAACAAATTTTGATCGTTTGTTTTGGGATTTTACAGAATCTGAGTAGGGTCATAATGTGTTCTTACGGGGCTCTTAAATTAAATATTTATTTATTGTCCTCACTCTGGTCCATTTTTAATCCACAGTTCCAAAGACAGCACCCACCAATGTAAGTGGAAGAAGTGGAAGAAGGCATGAGCTAGTCATAGCCTGGGAGGTAAGAAAGCCTGTACTCAGATGTCAGAACTTGCTGATTCCTTAGGAAATAAGGCTACATATATAGGATCTGTATTTGGTACAGAGAGACTGAATAATTTCTGCTTAAATGAGGTTAAGAAACACTCTGACCATATATTACTCAGATGAGTATTGCCAACATGAACCTGTCTCATTTCATACCCAGCCCCAGTTGACTTTTCTCCAAGTCTAAAGTATGTCTTCCTGTCATATAGGTTATCTCAGAATAAAGTTTGAATAATTAAAACACATCCTCTCACAAACTACTTCAGATGTTTGCTTGGTTTAGTTTGACATTTAATTATTTCACAATTAAATAGCACCCTTGCTAAAACCACTGGGGAGGAAGGAAATGACCACCAGTGCTTTTTTGGGTTATCTCATTTAACCCATAAAGCAGCCCTATTAGTAAGGATAATGATTTTTCCTCATTTTAAAAATTATGAAACTGAGGCACAGTTTAAGTACTCTTCCTAATCAGCAGTAGAATTGGGACTTTGTGTTCTCTTGTCTCTCTCACCATGTGTTCTCTGAAGTTTCTTCTATAAAGGAGGCAGGGAAGAGGGGTGTGAGAGATACATTTATTTCCCATGAAGCCACTCTCCTTTCATTGATGTTAGATTACCTTATTATCAAACATAACATGTAGCTCACAGAATTGTGCCCTAGAACATGAAAATGTAAAGAAGATGGAATGTGTCTACTGGACTAAAGTGAACAAATCCCCAAGAGTCTCTAAAACAAGGATCAAATGTACAGAAAAACATTTCCCAGTAAGAAATCCTGCATGAGCATACACTCTGTTCTGCTATTCTGTCCATCCCTCTCTTCTTCAATAAAAATTTATTTCTAATTTTTGACTTCTGCAGAGGAATTAACTTCCCAATACCTGAACTTCACTAAGGTCAAATCTCTCTAAAGAGAACTTCCTTCCCTAGTAGCTTCATGTCTTAGCCCCAGCTGCTAAAACAAGAATACCATGGCCTGGGGGTGACTTATGAATGACAGAAATGTATTTCTCACAGTTCTGGAGCCTAGAAATTTAAAATCAAGTCACCAACAGATCCCAGTCTGGTGAGAGCCATCTGGTTGAGATTTCTACCTCATATTTGGTTATAAGAGTTAAATGGTTAACAGATGGCTATTTTCTCACTGTACCCTCACAGAGGGGCTAGAGGGTCACTACTCCCATTATAAGGGCTCTGTCCTCATAATCTAATAACCTACCGAAGTCCTCACCTCTTAATACCATCACACTGGGGGTTAGGATTTCATTATATGGATTTTGGTGGGATATAAAAGCTTAGTCTATAAAACTTTGATATAATAGAGTTTGTCTCTCTTCCTCTACTCAATACAGTTTTTCCTCAAATTAAAACTCAAAAGAAAAAAAAAAACATGTTTCAACAAGTATTTATTGGGTATCTATGTGTCAAGCATCATGCTAGGTAGCGGTCGGTGACTGCTCCTTTGACTAGTCAATCACAATTACTCTTTTCTATGCTGTAGAGTTTGTGCTTGTTTAACACATTTAAATGTAAGCATATAGTATAACAATTACTTGAACAAATATTCTTTTCTAATTTTTTCACATTAGTAGGACACAAAAGCAGATGAAAAAGAAAACACTATAAAAAAGGTCTTACATTAATATTTCCTGTTTTTTCTGCACAAAGGGCTCTGCAGAGCATTTCTAGCAACAGATTTTTCTGACCACCAGACCATATGACAGTTTTCCCCAACATGCTACATTCTAGTGTGGAATGTTCATTTTCATATACATGACTAAATGGTTTAAATTTGTTTCACTTCAAGAATTTTCAGTACCCTTGATACTCTTCTTAAATACCAACTGATATTATTTAAATTTTTTACCTTTTACTTTTAACCCCTTTTAAGTTTCCAAAGACTACTAAGTGATTGTGTTATATTGGCTTCCAGGGTAGCATTACAGACTTGAAAGTCTCCTTTTCTCTGGTTATCCATAATTAAAAAAATAAAATGAAGTTTGGAAGAAGTGGCTTTTTTAATCAGTTATTCTGCTGATAATTAATTGCATTTTTCTTCTTTAGCCAGTATCTGAAGAGTTTCAGAATGGGGAAGGCTTTGGCTATATTGTGGCTTTCAGGCCCAATGGAACACGTGGCTGGAAGGAAAAAATGGTGACATCCTCTGAAGCTTCAAAATTCATTTATCGAGATGAAAGTGTTCCTCCTCTCACTCCCTTTGAAGTGAAGGTTGGCGTTTATAACAATAAAGGAGATGGACCTTTCAGTCAGATTGTGGTTATCTGCTCAGCTGAAGGAGGTCAGTTTCTTTATCCTTATTATTTACATTCCACATTGTATTATGGATGATATATGAATGTTATATCGATGAGATATTATTGCACACATATCAGAAAATTCAGATATACCAAAACAAAATAAAACTAATCCATACTTTCCTTATACTTTTTAGATATATTTTTTCCAAATAATTTTTTATTTAAAAAAAATTGAGCATTTCACACGTGTTGCTTTATGTTCTTCACTCCTTAACAATATATGGCAAATATATTTTCATGATAATAACAATATTAATAACATCTATAGTGTATTCTTTCCTCTGGATGGACATTTACCCAATCATTCTTGCTTTTTAAATTTACACAATATTATATTTTAACCCACTAAAGTTAAATGTATGTGAAATAAATTTAAATAAATACTCCATTTATGTGACCAATAAATATTTATTACTAACCTCATACACAAAACATCATACTGATAAAGAAGTATCAGACAGGGCTTTCTGTTGTAAATTTTTCACATATGACATCATGAAATTCTCATGAAAATCTTTTCTAACAGTCATTATTATCCCCATTATAGAGAAAGAAATTGAAGTTAAAAAGTTAAGAAACTTGCTAAAGTTTACACACCTTGTAACTGAGAATTAAACCCGAGTCTATCTAATCATTAAATCCTTGATTTTTCTCTAACATGCTGTTTTCATATGCATAACTACATTTAATTCTCAAGATAAAACTACTAAGTAGGCAGGACTTACTAAGCAGTATACCCATTTTACAAATGAGTAAACTGTAAAACTGTGACTTATTTATGGTTATAGTCAGGTGGTAGTGCTGAAGTGTGAACTCAGCTTCATACAAAAATGCAATTTTCTGAAAGAGATAGTATGATAGATCTAATCCCCTAAGGTGAGTTTTTTCTCTTAGTCTTTCTTCTATTCAAGTGCAGAATTTCAACTGGCCCTGCTAGCAAAAACAATGCCTCATATTCCCTAAATTTGACAAATGATTGAGAAAATGTTCCACCAAAGGTAACACTATTTTGACCTAATAAACATTATTAAGATAAACTGGAACTTTGATACTTTTTTGTACCCACTTGTGTGACTTATTTAAATAACTTAAGAGAATTATCTGTTGGGTACTGTGAGCTACATGGTGTGGGCAGGGGGAGAAAATAAATAAGGTCATTTGAATATTGAAGCACAAAGATAGTATTTGATTTATGTAAGTTGCAGTTTTTCAATACAAGTTGCCTTGAGGTTTTTTAATATAGAGCCAAATTCTGAAGCAGAAGCAGAAAGTTTATCCTAGTGTAATAATGATCAGGAAAGTGAAGAATTAAGTAACAACCAGGAATCATAGGTGTTCCAGTGAGATACCCAGGAACTTAGCATCTCAAGTGTCTGATGTGTTTCCAGATACAGCAGAGATACCATATTACTTATATTATTTAATTTAACTCTTACAATCAAATATGAGGTAGAAATCTCAAACCCCAATCTACTTTTCAGGAAGCTGAGGCTCAGAGAAGTAAAGTAACATGCTCCAATTCATACCAGTAAGTGAGAGAGTTGTAAGTAACTATAGTAAGTGACAGAACTGGGATTTGAACCCACATCTGTATGACTCCAAAGCTCATGCTTTTAACCACTACCCTATACTGTCTCATCAGGAGTGTATATAATAATAATATTTTGTCATTTTACTATATTATATATAATCATACTTTACACTATTTGTTACTGTAAAAATCTATTTTGAAGTATATATTTTATTCAGGAAATGCATCTTCTGGTTGCTTTAACATTTCATCGACCTAATTATCAAGCACATAACCCCAAAGGTTACATAAGGTAAACTGGAGAGGTTTGTGAACATGCTTTGTATAGTAACACCAGTGCTGACTTTAATAAATCAAGACTTGTACGTTCCTTGTCAACCTTCGCTTTGAAATTAAATTATCACAATCACTGTGCGTTGTTTATACTGTGTTTCTTTAGACTTGAAATAGCTTGCCTTTGGAGATTACACTTTCAAGCTAGATAGGAAATATGCATATCTTCTTTTAAAGGCACCGAGGTCATTGCTATAATCATAGTAACACTTCATTTATTTTGGTAGATTGACATATAAATGATACCAAGCAAATTAAATCTAGATAGTCTGCTTTTGTTCTTTTTTTCAATTTTTTAAAATATTTATTTATTTATTTGAGAGCGAGAGGGAGAGAGGGAGAGAGCAGGAGTGGGAGGAGAGGGAGAGGGAGAAGCAGAGTCCCTGCAGAGCAAGGAGCCCAACATGGGCCTGGATCCCAGGACCCCAAGATCATGACCTGAGCCAAAGGCAGACGCTTAACTGACTGAGCCACCCAGGCACCCCTGCTTTTGTTCTGACAACAAAATTAAAACATATATTTGGCATTTGCTCACTAGTTAAATTGACTAATTTGGAACTTTATGTGTAAATAAGAGTAAAGTTTTAGCATCATTAAATTGTGTAACTAGGAAAGGTAAGACAATGGAAAGGAAGAGCATTTGCCTGAAATGGACAGAGTTTCAATCTGCTCACACTGACTAAAATTTTGCAATTTATCCACCTCTCCGAACCTTATCTTCCTCCACTTTAAAAATGAAAGTCCTGAACTAGAACATCTCTAGAAGCCATTAAAAATCTGAATCTGAAAGTTTATCAATTTATTCTATAATTTTAAACACTCTAAATTTTAATTTTCCTAGATAGGAAAATTGCTTTACTTTAAAAGAAGTGAACATTTTGAATATTAAAACATTTTTTAAAAGAGTCAAGGACTGTAATGAACTGGTAAAATAATATATTGTAGTCATGTCAGTGCCAGTTCCACTCCTCTATGTCTGAAGACATTCATACAGATTCCAAGTGTGCCTTTGTTGTCATACTCTTGCCCGAAGCCCAACTGATCTGATTGAGACATATTTCTCCATAAGACAAATTCTGCACCTTTGTTCTTCCATTAACCTAGTCCACTTGCTTATCACCTCAAAAACCCACCATATTCTTTGACAAAATAAAGAACAAGAGTACTGGGGCTGGCATTCTGTCTCTGTTCACGGGCATATTTCTTCCTCTTCATATCCACATGACGAGCTAGCTGCCTGGAGTACCGTGGAGAAGCCATCTTTTCACAGCTAACACCAAGTCAGGAAGAAGACATGTGCCGCCAGAGCTCATGTTGTTTGGAAAAAAGCAAGGACTTCAAGACAAACCTTACAAAACTAGTTCTCAACCCATTTCCCAGTGGTAGATTGATGATGGATGACATTCACATTCAGAGCACACTTCTATATTTGGTTATGTGCATTCCTTATACCTTCCATCCCTTTCTTTTCCTCTCAAGAAAGTCAATTGGGATGAGAGTGAGAATTACATTATTATAGGGAAAATTTTGAAAGTGATCTTTTAGTAAAATAACTCATTTATAATATTGATACTTGATAAATCACTTGGGAAATGACCTTGACTCTTGTGACTCTGAAGTGGACAGCTGCCCTAGAATATTTTCAGAAAAGCTCCAAAATTATTCTTCTGCTAATGCTCTTGAGCTTTGGATACCTTTCAAGATTTCCACAACAGAAGTAACCCTGAATGACTCTAGATAACCCTTCCATGCACCTTGCACATGTATCAATTATCTATACATTTTAAACCAGGCAAGAATTATATGCATTCTCATCTTGATTTGACTTCAAATCTCTACGGTATGCTATAATCCTATACAATACTCTCATTCTGAAACAATTCTAATTTTTTTAAATAATAGCAAAGTTGTAACAGTGATTTATAATGCATGGTAGATTTTTTTAAATATGAAAAATCCAACTGGCTTTCATTTCTATTAGTCAAACTTATATCCTTTTCCACTTAGTTCTTGTTACTATAGTTTTGAAAGGAAAAGAACCTGAGCATTCAATTACATATAATAGAAAAATAGAGGGAAATTCGATATAGATTAATTATAGTTTGAAAGATTTATTCATTTGTGATAAGCCTTAGCTTTCTCTAGTTTATTTGGCTTTTGCCTTGTATGTAAAAATTATGCTGCTTTTATTTTTATTAAAATCAAGAAGTCTCTCCTCATTTGCAGAAAATGATATGCAATTATCTCCTCACAAATGGAGCTACTACAGCTCAAATTAAAACCCAACATTCATGAGGTGTTATTCTCCAGATCAATTCCTAGCTGAAACTGAACTCAGTGGGATTTATGTGAACTTGAAAATTAATAAATTGGCATATTAGTTGTAAAATACAAGGAATAATTTCCTGTCTTTGCCAGATGATCCATTTGGATTAATGCCTGTAAAAGTTCAACTACAGCTGTCTTCACTGAATTTTTAAATAATGAAGCCATAACCCTTTCTCCCAAGGAGTTTATTAAACTCTCCTTTGATTAATGCTGTTGCCCACCCCTCCTGGGAAGTCAGATGTATAATCAATATTACAAGCACATCCCCCCATATTACTTGGAGAACTCCAGCTGCTAAGTCACTTAATATAAATGTATCATCTAAATTCATGAACATGGTAATGTTGTTCAAAATTTTAATCTGACAGAAACTGAAATCTATCAGTCAGCTTGTCCACTTTATATCCCAAGACTGGAGTGAAGGAGTTAGCCATGGCCTAATTAATATCATCATAAGTAAAAGAAAAAAAAAGAAATCTTTTTTAAGTCTTTGAATCTATTAGACATACCACTAGTACAGTCTCTGAAATAAGTCCCTGAATTTTCATCAAAATTACCTGAGTATAACAGAAGTGAGAGTGGCAGGAAACACCCTATGATTTACAGATCAGGAGAGTTTTAGAAATACCTGAATATACAGGATCTATGAGAAGCAGTGCAGCTGTGATTCAACATTATTAAAAATACCATGAAACAGGAATAAAAGGAGCTGATAGTAAGTAGAGTTAAATAGGAGATGACAGGGGTTTAGGTGGCTTCTGACAAGACTTAGAGAGCCCAAGTAGGTACCCCAACATCAATATTCTTGAGAGAAGTTAGGTGTGGTAGGGCAAGAAGAAAAGAAAGCAGGAGCACAAGGAAAAGCATTAGGTGTGTAAACATAGATGTGTGCACAGAAGTGGAACAGCATGGTACTTAGGACCTGATTGCCTTGTTGAAATCCTCTCTCCACCTTCTAGCAGCTGTGTGACCTTGGGCAAGTTGCTTGACTCTGCCTTTCAATTTATCGGCAGAAATAGTGATTAATAATAGGGTTCTTGAAGGATTAATGAATTCATGTAAAGAATTTTGAATAACGCTAGGCACATATCAAATCCTCAATAAATGGTAATTATTATCACCACTGGTTGTTCCCCTCATCTGTTTGTTGTTGTTTGTTTCTAATTGTATTCCAATCTGTTCCTCTGTCAGTTATTTGGAAGTAATTGAACAGCAAGAAAATGAACTCTATGTTCCCTCCAAAATCTCTTCTGGGTCTCAAAACTGATTCTAAGAAATATGCTGCCTTGGTACCCATGTAAAAACACAGAGGAAAGAGTATTTGAGACCTGAGTTCTAGTTGGGGTTCTTTCAGAGCCAGAAGCAGAGTTTGGATATATCAACCTGTGTACATGTCACATTTTCATCTGCAAAATGAGAACATGGATCTAAAACATACGTCCATAACTCAAAAGCCTATAGAGGTCAGGTAAGAGATATAAATAAGTGAAGTAGTCCCAGTGTGAGATAATAGGTAGTGGTAGGGACTCTGGCAAACCTAAAAGAATATGCCCTAATGGGACCAACTGCTAATTCTCAACTAGCAACACCCATGAATTCAGGCTTTGTATCACCAATTTTTTCCTAAAGAAGTCAGAAATTCTTATTTTTATATGAAATGTTAAAATAAATTAATTCATTATTGGGTCATACAAAACATGACTAAGCACCCACTGACCATCCATTTATGACCTTTGATTCAAGTGACTTTTTAAAATTCTTTTTAGTTACCTTCCATTACTCAGTTACAACGGGATACCCAAACAGAACAGCTAGTTCCAATCCAAACTACAATTCTGTGATCTAGACAGTTACTTTTGCTTACAAAAAAAAAGTTTCAATCCGTGGCTATAACAATACATGCTGAAACTTCCGGAAATAAACTGACTGAGATCACTTTTTTTACATGCTGAAATTTCTAATTTAGATCAACCTGGGTTTACTTCTGATACTATTTACATCCAGAAGGTGAAACAAATAAAAATGACTCTTCAGTTCTTGTTTGATTCATCTACCTTCATTCAATTAGCCCCTAAGAATGCATCTGTGATATGTCTGTTTGGGTCTGATCCTGATTTAAAATCCTCAGAGCTTTTAAATAGAAATTCCGGTGCTTGTTTAGGAAATAGGTTTCTGAATATTTTTTCTTTTTTAAAAAACTTTTCTTTCTTTCTTTCTTTATTTTTATTATTATTATTTTTAAGATTTTATTTATTTATTTGACAGGGAGAGACAGCCAGAGAGAGAACACAAGCAGGGTAAGTGGGAGAGGGAGAAGCAGGCTTCCCGCCAAGCAGGGAGCCCGATGCGGGGCTTGATCCCAGAACCCTGGGATCATGACCTGAGCCAAAGGCAGACGCTTAATGACTGAGCCAACCAGGTGCCCCAAAAACTTTTCTTTATTTTTTAAAACTTTCTTATTTCTATTTGAGTAGTACTTAAGGTTGTGCAGTGCTACAGAAAGCTGAAAGAGAAATTATTCCTTTCTCTAGAGATAAAGAGGGATAGAAGGACTTCTACCCAACCACTGTTTTGTGCTTCTAAAATTATTTATCTCCCTGCAATCTTCTTTGACAAAGATGTAATTGCTTCAATAATAAAAAAGCTGAAAGAAGGTATGCGACACACAAATCTCTGCAATGCATTCATTTAAGTAGATAAGCAAAACTGCTTGTGAATAACAAATGATACCCAAAGTGTGGTTGTCTTTGAAATAAATCATACTTTAAATCCTGGAGATCAGGTTGTACATACTTTAAGAACAACAGCATTTCCTTTCATTTACTTGCAAAATCAAGAATTTTAACTCCTATTAAGTAGCAATGAAAAAAATCTTGTTGCAAGTCTGGTGATCAGAATTCTAGACTGAAATAGAAGCTTTCCCCAGAATTTTTTTTTTTTAAATCACATAGATGCCAGATAATAGTAAGCTGGAAAGTAGAGTGAGGGAAACCATTGAGCAAAAGAAAATAATAAAAAATATTCAAAAGGTTATGCTAAGTGAAATAAGTCAAGCAGAGAAAGACAATTATCATATGGTTTCACTCATATGTGGAACATAAGGAATAGCATGGAGGACCACAGGGGACGGAGGGAAAACTGAATGGGAAGAAATCAGAGATGGAGACAAACCATGAGAGACTCTGGACTCCAGGAACCAAACTGAGGGTTACAGAAGGGAGGGGGGCCGGTGGATGGGGTAACTGAGGGATGGATATTAAGGAGGGCACTGTGGTGATGAGCACTGGCTGTTATACGCAACTAATGAATCATTGAACACTACATCAAGAACTAATGATGTACTATATGCTGGCTAATTGAACATAATAATAATAAAAAAAGAAAATGCTATTTAAAAATTGAAAAAAATATATTCAAAAGGTGACAGAATGAGAAATTATACTTTATACCATGGCTGGAATTAATGTCAGCTCCTATGTAAAGATTAATGTGAATTTACTAAAGCACTTAGAATTAACACAATTATAGCATGTGATTTTAAGTTTTATCAAAAGAAAATCATTGCTCGGTACAAATATGTACCGTTGGAAAAGTTTTTCCTGGGTTTCTTTTACAGTAACAAGGGTAGATGTTTTTCATTGATAATTTTCACTTAGTAATATATGAAGTTTCTCCAGGTAGATGTGTGACTACCTTTCATTAGAAAAAAGGAAGATCTCAGAAAATGGTTATAATTCCTTTAATATCTCTAATAATGCTTTTTAGATATGTTACATACAACTCTTGGCTTTGACATATGGCTCCCTGAATCTTAAAAAACAAACAAAAACATTTTCAATAGATTAATCTGATGTCTTACCAGTGATATGGGGTTAGTATTAAAGTCTCTACAATTTTTATGTGGTAGATTTTTTAAATTGACTTTGTACAGAACTGTTTGAACTAAAGTATGGCCTTTATTCTGCCATTTCATTTAACGTGTGTTTGTGACATAGTATTTATGATTCAGCAATGTCAAAGCTGAAAGTATTTTGTTCCTCACATACAGTGCAACCTCAAATAAAGTGTACATCTTGAAGGATGCCAGTCAGCCATGGTGTATTTGGAAAAAATAGTGAGAAAGGTCACTAAGTGTAGGAACAAATGAAAATATACTTTTTGAGCAATAGGACTAAGACCTTCAGGGACTCTCCTTTTCAGTCCATACATGTCTTAAAAGTCAATGCATGCCTTTTAAATATCATGATTCATGTCATATTCTACATGGAAATGTAGTTTTGTGGTTAGAACAACAACAACAAAAACTAATGAAATTTTTACTCTATTTATGCCTACAAGAAGTAAAAAATAAAATAAAATAATAATAAGTGATATTTTGTGAATGAATGTTTTAAGTGCCAAGCACTGTGCTAAATATTTTATATCTCTTATTCCAGCTAAAACTAACCTTAAAAACCTCTGAGATAAGTACTCTTATTATGCCCATATTACAGATGAGGGAACTGGAGCATAGGAAAAGGCAAAGCAACTTGCCTAAAGGTAAATAAATAAATTTTTTGAAGGCAAAAAACAACAGCATCAAAATAGCCAAGGCTGATTCTCTAGTCCATGCTTTTGATCATTATGTTAGACTGGCAGACAGTTTAAGTCAGACAATTTAACTTCTCCAGAAATGTCCTGGTTAATCCAAGGATAAATATCTTTGCTTGTCTTGCTAAATTTGTCATTTGTCATTGGTAAAGTATTGATGAGATTTGACCCAGGTATAGATATCCAAAAAGATCATCTTTTTATCTTGTTGTGTTTTTCATAACTACCATAGCACTTCATTTCAAAAATAAGGTAGAAGGAGGTAACACCGGACAGATTCAGGTGCAATGCTTTGATAGACATAACTTGCTACCATCACAGTTTATTATTTCCATTTTCCTTTATACAGAACCCAGTGCTGCTCCCACAGATGTCAAGGCTACAAGTGTGTCTGTGTCAGAGATTCTTGTTGCATGGAAACATATTAAAGAGAGTCTAGGAAGACCACAGGGATTTGAGGTATGAATAGAATTATTGAAAATAAGCCTTGTTATTTCTGCTGCCACTACATTCTCCTAAAGAAATGGTTTGGTGACACTTCAACAGAATTATATTCTTTTGAAATTTTTGTTCTGTGGCAAAGAAAGAAAAATATACTATTTTACTGACATGTTCATTAGCTGGCTTATTTTTTTAGTACAGTAGTTTCCATGGTACCATGTAAAGAATTTTTTTAAGGGCATGAAAATAGACCTTTAGATAAAAATCAGGAGTTACAGGTGGATATTTACTGATATCCATTTTTCTGGTGGTTAAAAATGTTTGTTTTGTTTTTTAAAGATTTTATTTATTTATTTGACAGAGAGAGATACAGTGAGAGAGGGAACACAAGCAGGGGGAGCGGGAGAGGGAGAAGCAGGCTTCCAGCTGAGCAGGGAGCCCAATGTGGGGCTCGATCCCAGGACTCTAGGATCATGACCTGAGCCAAAGGCAGAAGCTTAACGACTGAGCCACCCAGGTGCCCCTAAAAATGTTTTTGTGGAAAAATGTTTTTGTGTATTTCCTTCTAATAATTTAATGTATGAAACAAGTTTTCCTATTATACTCTCTTGGCAGATCTTAACTCCTATACTGACTTCTCAAAATTTGCTTGGACTTGATGATCTGTACCTATTTATTTAAATGACTTTTTGTCCTTTAAATTTTGCTATTTTCAAACACGGTTATGTCAGCCTTATAATGGTGAAAATTTCATAACATTTCAAAGACTTCAGTGAAATTTTAGCCTCCACACGAACGAGAGGATCATACGTAGTCTATGAACTTGAATATTCCACAAATTGAAGATCCCTACTTTTTGTGTTGGCCAGTAAGTGATAGGATTTTGGGAGATAATTTCTAAAAGACAAAAAGTAATTAGCATCATACCCAAGACCTTAGTTCCCTTTAAACTTAAATAGTGACCAAGTATAAGACTTGTACACCAACATGGTTTCAGACTGAAAACACATTTTTTAAATTCTATTTGAGTTTTCAAATAAGCCTGAGAAATATTTGATTAATAGACTGCTAGCATTAGATAATGATTTCTATGATAAAGAATTCACAAAATCTTAAAGTTACAGCAGGACCATGTCTAAGAAACCATTATCTATACGATATCATGGATTTGTTTCTATAATATTGCTTTGATTTATTATTTGGTGGTCATAATTCAGTATGTGTCTTATCATGATTACATGTTTATTTGATTAATATCTTCTCATCTCCCTATCCATGCTGCAGGACTATATCTATTCACCAATGAATCTCAGCAACTGGTAGTACTTGGCTCATGAGAGCTACAATAAATATTTTTTGAATGAATGAGTATCTATGCTTTATAATCAGTCCCTTTTAATACCACTGTGGAAGACATTGGGGTAGCCTACCCTGCTCCCCTTCAGGGGACCAGTGCACTTTCCCAGCTTCCACAGTGTTAGCTGCTTATGGTTCTCAGATTCCGCTTTGGAGAACTGTCCTTCACTGAGGGGTGCTGCTTTACCTGAAAAATTCCCTTCCCACAATCAGGCAACCCAAAGGCAATGACTGACTGACACTGGTCACTTGACTAAAGAAGAAAACAACTTCATGGTACATTTTATGATGTAGAGCCTTTGCTGTGTGCATCAGGACAAGGCTGAATTAATTACTGAGACCACAATCCTTCTCATCTCCCTCTCCTTCCTTCTTCTATCCTCCGTTCTTTACAGGTTTACCTGCAAGCGCTCTCAAAATAAATCACATGCCCTGAAATCTCTGTCTCAATCTCTGCTTCTAGGGAGCCTAACCTAAAACAGCTACATAAGTGTAGACTAACCTAGAATTCTGAATAAAAACAGCTGGTGTGCATACTGTTAGAAAGGTCACAAAGTGTATCCTGGTAAACAGAAGAGTGAGGGATCCAGACTCCCACATCTCAGAGTGGTGCTTCTCTCACACAGCCAGCCACACTCATTTTTTTTTTTTCTGCATGACATTCACATTCCCACTGCAACTCACTTGTAATAAAAGCTCCCTTGGAGGTCCAAACATCACCTAAGATTTATATTTGTGCACAATTCTTCTCCTTGTAAATATAAATAATTCATTCATTAAGTCAACAAACATTTATTGAAGACTCACTAAGTACCTACCAGACACCAAGCTAGATGCTAAGGATAAAACAATGAGCAAAGTGAAGTCTCTGTCCTCATGAATTTCATATTGAATTAGTGAAGGCAAATAACAAACTAACTAACAAATAAATGTGGGATATAATTTCAATTATGATAAATACTGTGTAGAAAAATAAACCTGAATAAGAAGGTAGAGAGTGAAAGAGTGTGCTATTTATAAAGGTATGAAAAGTCACCTTTTTCGAGGTTGTGACATTTGAATTGAAACATGACTGAATGTGAAAGAGGCAGAGAGAACAGCAAACTCAAAGTCTCTAAAGTAATAGCATGCTGGCCTTGTTCAAAGAACATGAAGGGAGTGATTTGGGTGAGATAGCAGTGAACAACGGAGAGGGTGGTAGGAAAATGGTGGAAAGAACACCAAGACAAGGACCAGATTATATGGGGTTTTGTGAAGCACAGAAAGGAATCTGGATTTTATCCCAAGTATGAGGAGAAGGCATTAGAAGATTTTGAACAGGAAGAGTCAAGTCAGTATCTGACTTATATTTTAAAAGACTCTTAGTCTAGAGGGTCGAGAGTAGACTCTAGACTAGATCTCAGGGAGAACAAAGAAAGGCAGTTGTTCCAACCTAGGTGACAATGAACTTTTTTTTTAATTAATTAATTTATTTATTTATTTTAGAGAGAGGGAGAGAGAGAGAACAAGTGAGTTGGGGGGGGAGGGGCTGAGGCAGAGGGAGAGAATCTCAAGCAAACTCCCTGCTGAGCACAGAGCCTGATGCAGGGCTCAGTCCCACAGCCCATAAGATCACAACCTGAGCTGAAATCATGAGTTGGACACTAACCGAGACACCCAGGCACCCCAGACAATGAAGTTGCTTTTGACTGGAGCAATCACAGTGAAATTGAAAAGAAGGGACTTTTTAACATATATTTTGTATGGATGTATGATGGAATTTGAAAATGAATTCAGTGTGAACTAAGAAAAGAAAGGAATCAAAGATAATTCCAGAGTTTTTCACCCAAGAAACTGAGCGAATAACATGTCATTCACATAGATGAGAAACTCGAAAAAAGAGTGGATGTTAGTGAAAAAAAAATTACAGATTCTGGTTTAAATGTGTTTAATTTTATGAGACTCTTATTTCCAAAAAGAGTTGTCAAGTAGGTCTTATGCTAAGAGAAAGGGTAGAGATGGAGATTTAACTCCAAGGAATCATCAGTATATAAATGGCCTTTATATATATACTGGCTGAGATCACTGAATGTTGATAAAGATGTTTCAGAATTGAGCCCTATGATGCCTGACCATTTGGAACTCAAGAAAGAAAGGGAGTCTGGCCAAAGAAATGAAGGGAGACAAGGAAGAAATTCAGAAGCTAAGAGAAGAATTGCTCTCCTGGGTAAAATGCTTCTGAGAAATTCAGAAAGATGAAGCCTGAGATTGCAAAACATATATGGCCATGTAGAGATCCTAGTGACCTTGGTGAGAGTTTTATGGAATGTTGTGATCAAGGCTTGACTAGAGATTAAAAGCAAGACCACTCAAGAGTAACACTCAAGAAGGTTAGAGCACAACATTGTTGCTAAATGTGTATCATTTAAAATGGAAATGTATCCAAAAAACTGGAATATCCTTAAAAATAGAATGTTAATAGGAATAAACCAAATTCTGAAATAATCATCACAATGATTGCATTTTAAACTTCAAATAAATTAACACAAATTCTGACAACTATTTTTATACTTAGAAACACAGAATCCATGGGCACAGTAAACTTTATACTATTTTATAGTGCCTTATAAGTTATTTTTAAAAACATGGCATCTTGTCAAGTCAAAAAACTTACAATAGATAAACAAAAAATAGAGAGCAAGAAATCCAAGCATAACACTAAAAAAACCCATCAAACCACAAGAGAAGAAAGGAATAGAGAAGAACTTCAAAGACAACCAGAAAACAATTAACAAAGTGCCAATAAGCACATACCCCTCAATAGTTACTTTAAATGTGAATGGACTAAATGTTCCAATCAAAAGGATTGAGAAAAAAACAAGAACCATCTATATGCTGCCTACAAGAGACTCACTTCAGACCTAAGGACACATGCAGATTGAAAGTGAAGGGCTGAGAAAATTTATACCATGCAAATTGGAGCAAAAAGAAAAAAGAGGTAGCAGTACTTCTATCAGACAAAATAGACTTTAAAACAAGAGACAAAGAAGGACACTACATAATGATAAAGGGAACAATTAATTCAACAAGAGAATATAACAATTGTAAATACTTATGCACCCAACACAGAAGAACTTAAATACATAAAGCAACTATTAACAGACATAAAGGAAGAAAGTGACAGTAATACAATAATAGTAGGGGACTTTAACACCCCATACCTCGATGGATAGGTCATCCAGAAAGAAAATCAACAAGGAAACAGCAGCTCTAAATTACACATTGGACCAGATGGATCTAACAAATATATCCAGAACATTCCAACCAGAAACAGCAGAAGTGCACATTTTCAAGTATACATGAAACATTTTCTAGAATAGATCACATATTAGGCAACAAAATAAGTCTCAATGAATTCCAAAAGATTGATATCATATCATGCATCTTTTCTAACCACAACATAAGAAATCACAAGAAAAAATCTGGAAAGAACACAAATACATGGAGGCTAAATAACATGCTATGGAACAATGATTGGGTCAACCAAGAAATCAAAGAGGAAATCGAAAATTACATGGATACGGGCGCCTGGGTGGCTCAGTTGGTTGGGCAACTGCCTTTGGCTCAGGTCATGATCCTGGAGTCCCTGGATCGAGTCCCGCATCAGGCTCCCTGCTCGGCGGGGAGCCTGCTTCTCCCTCTGACCCTCCCCCCTCTCATGTGCTCTCTGTCTCTCTCATTCTCTCTGTCTCAAATAAATAAATAAAATCTTAAAAAAAAAAAAGAAAATTACATGGATACAAATGAAAATAAACACACAAGCGTCCAAAATCTTTGGGATGCATCAAAAATTGTCCTAAGAGGGAAGATTTAGCAATACAGGCCTACATCACGAAATAAGAAAATTCTTAAAAACCTAACCTTACACACAAAAGAGCAAGAAAAGAACAAAGCCCCAAGCCAGTAGAAGAAAGGAAATAATAAAAATAAGTGAAAAAATGTCATCTTATTACCAAATTTATTTATTTGGTGTATATTTATATTTATTTGGTATATATATTTATATTTATATATTTATTTTTTTAATTTTTTATATATTGGAAAATTAAATGTATACTTTTTATAATCAGAAAATGAAAACTTTTATAATTCAGTGGCCAAGTATGACATTAATGGTTATTTATACTATCTCATAACTGGATAGTTGCATGTAGATTTAAAAATAAATATGAAATAAATAGGGCTTATAAGCATTTCTGCCACCCTCTCTTCTCTGTTCTCTTTACCCCTTTAAGGAGAGATCTCCTTCACCTTATCCACCCTAGAACTTAACTCCTCTCATCTCCTCACCTTTTTTTCTTTTTTCACTTACTAAAGATCTCACTGACTAAATATTACTAAAATATAGTAACCTACTAAAGTTTAATATTTTATCTCACAACTACCTCCCTCCTCTATTCTATCCCAACCACAATCCTAGCTAAATTTACTAGTGGTAGAATTTTGAGCATGGTGACAATAATTATTTGTCTGTCACCAAACTCATAGGATTGGTTTCAAATTGTATGTACTTACCATATCAGTTCTACCAATCATTTTCTAGCCATAATTCCAACTTTACCTGCAATGTTTGAAAGAGCTAGTTACTATAAAGGCACTATGTGCCATTTTGAAAATAGCAGAAACTGTGTTTTCAAGCACCTCCATTGTTTTTTGAATTGAAATGTGTGAATGAGATAGAAAAGGTTCTGCTCTTATGAATGTAGAATCCTAATGGGAGAATACAAATAAAAATAAAAGAAATAAGCAAACAAGTAAAATAAGCTTAAATAACAATACATATAGAAGTTTAAAGGTAGAATACACCTGGTTCCTTTAAGGAAAAGAAAGTAGAGCAACTGGATCTTAGTGAACAATGGTGTGAGTGGAATTAAAAGTAGAAAGTAGTGGGCTGAGACAAGATTATGTAGGGATATATGGATTACAGCGTTTTCATTTTCTTTCAAATGCAATGAAAAGACATTGTGGAAATTTAAAGAGAGGACTGAGAATTTCTGATTTACATTTTTTTAAACACCACTTTGGTTGTTCTTATGTAAAGAAGGAAAGGAGGAAGGAAGAAAAGTCAAGAGGAGAAGTTAAGAGGCTCTTGCAATAATCCAAGTAAGAAATGATGGTGAATTAAACTAAGGTCATAGCAGTGGAGTAAGAGAGAAGTGAATATATTTCAGACACAGAGCTGACAGGATTTGCTGACTCATCAGATATGGAGGGAAGAGAAATGATTTCTGCCTCACTGGTTTGGTCAAATGAATGAATGGCAGTGCCATTTTTCAAAAAAAAAAAAAGGAGAAACTAGACAATAGGACAAAGAACAGATTTGAAGGTGGGAAATTAAGAGTTCTGTTTTGGTTAATTTAAATTTAACATGCCTGTTAGAAATTTAGGAAGATAAGTCAGGTAGGAAACAGGATATATGGGTTTGGAGTCTAAGAGATCAGGATAAAAACGTTAAAATGGCAGTCATAGAGGAGGTATTCAAAGACATGCTACGAGATGAAACCACCTAAAGGAAAAAATTTCCAGAGGAGAGGAGAGGGAAAAAAAAAAAAAAAGGATAGGAGAAAGAGTGAGAAGGGGCTAAGCTGTGTCCTGGCACACTCCGCATTTAGAAGTTTAGCAGGGAAGGAAGGAAGATGGCAGAGTAGGAGAATCCCAAATTCAGCCATGGACATACCAATGTAACAGCTACATTTGTACAACTAACTCTGAAAATGACCTAAAGACTGGCAGAACAGACCTTCCATAGCTAATCTTAAAGAGAAGACCACATCTGAAAGGGTAGGAATGTTGAAGACACACTTGGGAACCCCAGTGCAACTAACCACAAACAAGAGAGACATCACAAGCATGGAGAAGTGAGACAGACCCCACACCAGGCACCCCCAGCACTGGAGACCTGCACTGGGAAGATGAGCTCCCATACCATTTGACTTTGAAAACCAGTGAGACTTCACACCAAGAGCTTTAAAAATCAGCGGCCTTAACTCCTGAACAGCTGGAGCATGATAGGAAACCAAGTCCCCACATTTAACAAGCCAGCATACTAAATAACTCAGCCCCAGACACAGCATAGAAGCAGCAGTTTGAAAAGTGCCTTGGATATATGTGGAGGAGATTTATTGACTAATCTTAGAACACGCACAAGAGGATTAGAGGTCTGCGGGAGATGTCTACAGGAACAAAAGTGCTGGTGGGTGAAGTTTTCTTTCCCCTCCCCCAGTCTAGGTAGCCAGACACTTGCAAGAACCAATGCTAACATTCTCCATTTACCTTGCTAGCACCACATGACCTTTTCCTCCTGTGCAGTGTCCCCTGTGGACCCACCCCATCCAATCTGCCTGCCTTGATAGGTGTACCTCCAAAGTAGCTCCTGCCCCACCACACCCAGCAGGCAGCCCTGGCCTGGAAGGCACCACTCCAAAGTAACTCCTGCCCTGGGGAGGGAGGGTAACTGCACACACCAGCATGCCAGTAGTTCCTGCAGCAGGACCTCCTAGATGCTCTGCAGAATGTAAGCCCTATCCATTGGTGCCCATCTGCAGCTGTGGCAAAGAGGCTAATTGCAAACATCTAGGTAGACTGATGACCCTACTCACCAACAACCTGTTACAGCTGCATCCAAGCCTCTCAACAGATTGGGTAGCAAACTCTGCCCAGTGTGCCCACAGCAGAAAAAGCAGGTCATTGCAGCTGGCTGGGCTGTAGGCAATTGCAGCTCAGCCACAGAAGCTCACACAGGAGAAACCTCTGGAGCATCTGGTTCTGGTGACCATGTGGAACTGCACTGTATTTTATATATATTTTACTACAGGACCTCTTCTATACAGGCCATGACTTTCAAAACCAAAAGACATAGCCAATCTACCTGGCATATAAAAACAAACATAGAAAGTTAGACAAAATGAATAGAGAGAGGAATATGCCCCAAATGAAAGAACACAACAAAATCACAGTAAAAGAGCTAAATGAAATGATGATAAGCAATATTCCTAATAAAGAATTCAAAGTACTGGTCATAAAGATACTCACTGGACTTGAGAAAAAAGTAGAGTCTCAGTGGGAACTTCAACAAAGAAAAATATAAAAAAGAACCAGCAGAACTGAAGAATTCAAAAACTGAAATGAAGAATACTGTAGAGGGAATCAAGGCCAGATTAGAGGATGCAGAAGAATGTATCAGTGATCTGGAAGACAGAGCAATGGAATGCACCCAAGCTGAACAGCAATAAGAATAACTAAAAATAAAAATAGGTTAAGAGAACTCTGCAACAACATCAAACATAATAACATTCACATTATAGGGATCCCAGAAGAAGAAGAGAGAGAGAAGAGGGAAGAAAACTTATCTGAAGAAACAATAGCTGAAAATGTCCCTAATCTGGGGAAAGAAAAAGACATCCAGTTATAGGAAACACACAGAGCTCCTAACAAGAAGAACCCAAGAAGGTCCACACTAAGACATGTAATAATTAAACTAGCAAAAATTAATGATAAAGAGATAATTTTATTTTTTTTAAAGATTTTATTTATTTATTTGACAGAGAGAGACACAGTGAGACAGGGAACACAAGCAGGGGAAGTGGGAGAGGGAGAAGCAGGCTTCCCGCGGAGCAGGGAGCCGGATGTGGGGCTCGATCCCAGGACCCTGGGATCATGACCTGAGCCGAAGGCAGACGCTTAACGACTGAGCCACCCAGGCGCCCCAATAAAGAGATAATTTTAAAAGCAACAAAGAATAAAGAAACAGTTACAGACAAGGGAAACCCCATAATGCTATCAGCTGATTTTTCAGCAGAAACTTCAGACCAGAAGGGAGTGGTATGATATATTAAAGTTCTGAAAGGAAAAAATCTACAATCAAAAATATTCTACACAGCAAGATTATCACTCAGAATAGGCAAGATAAAGAGTTTCCCACACAAACAAAAGTTAAAGGAGTTCATGACCACCAAATCAGCCTTATAAGAAATGTTAAAGGGAATTTTTTAAGTGGAAAAAAAAAGTCATAACTAGAAGTAAGAAAATTATAAAAGAAAAAAATTTCAGAGGTAAAACTGAACATAAAGTAAAGGAGTAGATTAATCACTTATGAAGCCAGTTTGGAGGTTAAAACACAAAAGTAATAAAATAAATTACATCTACAAAAATTAGTACAGGTTGTATAAGATAAAATATGTAAAATATGATATCATACACATAAAACATGGAGAGGGGGGTAAAAATTTAGTGGTTTTAGAATGTGTTTATTCTTAATTGACTATCAAACTAATATTGACTACTGTACACATAAGATGTTAAGTTAGAAGTCAATGGCAACCACAAATCAAAAACCTATAATAGATACACACAAAATAAAGAGAGCATAACACTAAAGAAAGCCATCAAACCAAAAAAAAAAAAAGAAAGCAAGAGAAGAAGGAACATAAAATGACTGCAAAAACAACCAGAAAACAATTAACAAAGTGCCAATAAGTACATATCTCTCCAATCATTACTTTAAATATGAATGGACAAATGCTCCAAATCAAAAGACACAGTGTGACTTAAGGGATAAAAAAATAAGACCCATTTATTAGGCTGCCTAAAAGAAATTCACTTCAGACCTAAAGACAAGTACAGACTAGAAGTTAAGGGATGAAAACACTTACACCATGCAATTGGGAGCAAAAGAAATATGGAGTAGCAATACTTCTATTGGACAAAATAGACTTTAAAACAGACTGTAGCAACAGACAAAGATGGCCATTACAATCCAACAAGAGGATATAACAATTGTAAATACCTATATACCAACATAGGAGCACCTAAATACATCTAGCACATATTAACAAACATAAAAGGAGAAACTGACATTAACACAATAGTAGAAGAGGACTTTAATGCATGTACATCAATGGATAGATCATCCAGATAGAAAATCAACAAGGAAATAGTGGCTTTGAAAAACACCTTAGACCAGATAGATGTAACAGATATATAGAGAACATTTCACAAGTTCTTTTTTAGTGTGCAGGGGATATTCTCTAGGATAGATCACATACTAAGCCACAGAACAAATCTCAGTACATTTAAGAATATTGAAGTCATATCATGCATCTTTTCTGACCACAACAGTATGAAACTAGAAATCTATTACAAGAAAAAAAATTAAAAAACACAAATGCATGAAGGCTAAACAACATGCTACTAAACAACAAATGTGTTAATGAAGAAATGAAAGAGGAAATTTTAAAATACATTGAGACAAATAAAAGTGAAAACTTGGTGGTCTTAAATCTTTGAGACATAGAAAAAGCAATTCTAAGAGGAAGGCTTATAGTGATACACACTTATCTCAAGAAACAAGAAATATCTCAAATAAACAACCCAACCTTACACCTAAAGGGGCTAGAAAAATAACAAAGTCCAATGTTAGTAAAAGGAAGGTAAAAATAAAGATTATAGGGGAAATAAATGAAACAGAGATGAAAAAATAATAGAAAATATCAATGAAACCAAAAGCTGTATATTTGGGTTTTTTTATTTTTTTATTTATTATTATGTTACATTAATCACCATACATTACATCATTAATTTTTGATGTAGTAGTCCATGATTCATTGTTTGCATATAACACCCAGTGCTCCATGCAGAACGTGCCCTCTTTAATACCCATCACCAGGCTAACCCATCCCCTCACCCATCCCCCCACCCCCTCCTGTCTAGAACCCTCAGTTTGTTTCTCAGAGGCCATAGTCTCTCATAGTTCATCTCCCCCTCCAATTTCCCCCCCTTCATTCTTCCCCTCCTGTTATCTTCTTTTTTAACATATAATGTATTACTTGTTTCAGAGTTACAGTTCTGTGATTCAACAGTTTTACACAATTCACAGTCCTCATCATAGCAAATACCCTCTCCAAAGTCTATCACCCAGCCACCCCATCCCTCCCATCCCCTACCACTTCAGCAACCCTCAATTTGTTTCCTAAGATTAAAAAATCCTCATATCAGTGAGGTCATATGATACATGTCTCTCTCTGATTGGCTTATTCCGCTCAGCATAACGCCCTCCAGTTCCATCCACATCGTTGCAAATGGCAAGATTTCATTGCTTTTCATGGCTGCATAACATTCCATTGTATATATATACCACCTCTTCTTTATCCATTCATCTGTCGATGGGCATCTTGGCTCTTTCCATAGTTTGGCTATTGTGGACATTGCTGCTATAAACATTGGGGTGCATGTACCCCTTCAGATCCCTACATTTGTATCTTTGGGGTAAATACCCAGTAGTGCAATTGCTGGGTCAGAGGGTAGCTCTATTTTCAACTTTTTGAGGAACCTCCATACTGTTTTCCAGAGTGACTGCACCAGCTTGCATTCCCACCAATAGTGTAGGAGGGTTCCCCTTTCTCTGCATCCCCACCAACATCTGTCATTTCCTGACTTCTTAATAGCTATTCTGACTGGTGTGAAGTTGTATCTCATTGAGGTTTTGATTTGGATTTCCCTGATGCCGAGGGATGTTGAGCACTTTTTCATGTGTCTGTTGGCCATTTGGATGTCTTCTTTGGAAAAATGTCTGTTCATGTCTTCTGACCATTTCTTGATCCATCATTTGTTCTTTAGGTGTTGAGTTTGATAAGTTCTTTATAGATTTTGGATACTAGCCCTTTATCTGATATGTCATTTGCAAATATCTTCTCCCATTCTGTCAGTTGTCTTTTGGTTTTGATGA
>NC_138379.1:67650335-67675594 GCF_054177405.1 Leptonychotes weddellii
CCAGTGTATCTCAGAGCATTGATTGCAAATAGCCAATTTAATAACTATACCTAGTGCTAAACTCAGGAGATTAGGAAGCTGGAGATCAACTAAATTGAGGCAAGCAAAGACATTCTTGACTGAAACAAATTCATCTTCCATGGGAAGTGTGTTCCTAATATATAAGATTTTGAAGCTCTCAGTAGAAGGACATGGCTAACATTAGGTGTTATGTGAGGAAAAAAAGGAATGTAAAAGACAATTTAAGCATTATTAGAGAAAATGTCATAGCATTTCAAAGTTTATCTGAAGGTGAGGAATTACTAGAGAAGCAGGCTAGAAGTGAAATATCTACCTCCTAACTCTCAGTTTATATTAGTTACAACTTTTGAATTTAGGAATGGCAGTGAATTGAATGGAAGCACATAAAACTAGCTTTTCTTGATTTCTCTTAAAGTAACCATGAAACCATAAGAAAGGAGAAAATCCTTATTGCAATTGCAATGAGAGGTATGAAACAAAATTATTAGCAGCATTTTCTAGGTTTTTCTTTACTTTCATCTTTGTGCAATGACCCAGCCTCAAAATCCCATTTTCTAGGTTCAAGCAAGCAATGAAATAGCCTCTGGACTCCTTCCCCTTTATCTTTTCCTTCAGTGAAACAAACTACAGTCACACACATGAAGCTCTGTCTCTCAGATCAGGCCTGGGTAGATTTCTTTGTGTTGCTTGGAGAATACGAGTGGAGCCTTGTACTAACAACCAATAATCTAGCACCTATCTGCACAGCATAGGCCACTGGTCTGGAATATACGGTTTAGAGATGGATGTCTTCCCATTCAAATAAACCTTACTTCCTTTTTATAACACCATTAAAGATCAGTTAGGTAAAATTCAAGGATGTTTAAACAGAATAAAACTCTCTGAAAGAATAAAACAAATGGTAAGCCTCAGTATGAATTCCTTTCCCTATAAGAGATTTTCTTGTAAATCAGAAGAAAAATTTTAAACATATGAGTCAAGATACCAATGAGAAAAAGGAGAGTATTTCTTCCATATTTAAAGAGAGATCCACAATATGAAGAGAATGCACTAAAAAAAAAAAAACAAAGTAAATAAAATAAAATATTCATTAGAAGTAATAAAATGCAAATTTGATACTACTAAATATTTAAACCAGTGCTTCAGAGTACAAACTTGAGAAGTAATCCCGGAATATAAAGTTAATGAATAGGAAAATTTAAGGTGAGAGAGAAGATAGTAGACACGAAGGACAAAGGAAATTTGGTCTATAAGCAATAGATAACCTGTCAGAAGACCAAATATACAGAGCAAAAGAACTAACAACAACAAAGAAAAAAATCCAACGTAAACAAGCAGTCCAAAATCAAAGTAACCAAAATACATACCACAGAGTTTCAGGAAATATTAAAGTCTTAACAATGCCCTCTTGGCATGCCCATAACGAATCTATCACCAGTCTGTTGATTTTAACTTCTAAATATTGCTTGACCCCATATGTGTCCCTACATCCACCACTATAACCCTAGTTCAGGCTATCCTCGTTTCTTAGCCAGACTCTCAATGCCTTCCAGCTGCTCTCCTATATCTACTCTAGCCTCTTTCCAATCTCTTCTCCATATTGCAACCATTGCTTTATACAAACAAACAGATAAATTAGGATAGCTTCATATAATTTCATAATTACAAGTGATTGTAACAAAAATCAGAATGGCATAAAAGAGAGATGGTTTATTTAGAGAAGTGGTCAAGGGAGGCTTCTCAGGTAAACTGAACCAAAGGAGATAGCCATTTAGAGAAAAAGAGCTGTGAAAAGAGCTTCTAGAGACATGACACTAGAAATTCAATTATGAATGTGAGTGAATGTCTGAGACCCATTTTTCTGGAAGATGGCAAGAAAGTGAGGTAGGATGTAAAATGAGGTTGGAGAAGGACACAGAGACCATATCAGGTAAGGCCTTGGAAACCATGATGGGGAGTTTGGAATTTATTCTAACTACAATATGGAAGGTTTTTAGCAAGGGAGCCATCTGATTTATGTGCTTTAAAAAAACAAAAAAACTTTGGACAGCTGGGTGTATCTTTTCAAAAAACAAATGCACACTCCCACCCTCACCCCTGCTTAAAATCCTTCAATGTGTTATAAATGTTCCTAACTCCTTAACACAAACAACTACAAGATCTAGCTCCATCCTTTGTCTGTAGGATCAAATTAAGCCATATTCACCATCAATTTCCACATCAGCCTAACTGGACTTTTTTCAGGCCTGCATATATATCATTCTCCTTTCCAGACTGCACACACTATTCCTCTGCCTTCCCTCTCTCTTTGCCTGCTTAGCTCCTAGTCTTCTTTCTGCCAGTGCTCAACTACCTCTCTTAGTGAAGCCTTCCTTGACCAGCCTCTCTCCACTGAGACTTACCCCAAATTGTAGATCTCTAGCAATAAGTAGCTTGTCAGAATCACAATTTTATGTTTGTGTGGGTTATTCATTCAATAACTATTTTAGCTATTATTTTTTTCAATTAATAAAACTTTAAAAAAAATAAGCAGTTTTAGGTCCACAGCAAATTTTAGCAGAAAATAAAGAGAATTCCCACAAACCCCTGTCCCTACACACTCACCACCTCCCCCACTATCAACACACCCCATCAGAGTGGTACATTTGTTATAATCAATGAACCTACACTGACACATCATCACCACTCACAGTCCAGAGTTTCAATTAGGGTTCATTCTTGGTGTTGGACATCTCTAAGGGTTTTGACAAATGTATAATGACATATATTCGCCATTATAATACTCTACAGAATAGTGTCACTGCTCTGAAGGTCCTCTGTGTTCTGGCCTATGCTATGTCTTTTTTGACTCCATTAGTCCCCAGTGGCCTGCAGGCATAGTTCTTGGTAAATAATATATATTCAAAAATTTTTTGAATGAATAATTGAATTAATAATTTTTAAGAATTCAAGCCCTGATAAAATATTTACATTTCAATATGCATTTAGATTTTAAAAACAAACAAAAAACCTCTAAGCTCCCTAGAAGAAAGAATAAGTTACTTTCAAAGATGCAAAAAATCAATTACTCTTTTGCAGCATTAAACAACAGAAAATAGAGCTATGTTTATTAAATTCAAGGAGTACAATGTTGAATGAGCAGTGATCACTAAGTACAATTAAATAGAAATAAGTGACTTCAAGAACTAAGAAAAAATGTGTTTTTAAAATCTAACAGGTAGCAAAAATCAGGAGAACATAAAATATTAAGGAGACTTCTTCACTAATTATATATATAATTCACTGATTATATATATAATATATAATTATATATATTATATATATTCTCATAATATATATTTATAAATACAGTTATAAATATAATTATATATATGTATATATATGTAAATATATATATATATATATAAAACTGTATGAAAACTGAGAAGTAGGGGAAAGTTCACAACTCATCCAGTAACCATCTACTGCAAATGGCAAAAATCATGGATTTAGATTTTAGATTCTGCAACTTCATGTAAAAGAACTGGATTGTGTGTGACATATGTATCTTAGAACCATCACACCAAAAAATCAACTATACTATTTGCATAGTTAAAATTGTAATTATCCTGGAGAGTCAACTTTGCATAAAAAAAATGGGTTTTTACCAGAAAGAGCCACCCTGTAAATTTAGGTTCAAATCTATACTCTTACAGGTATTGGCTGACTCAGAAGTCATGTTTCCTGCCTGCCACTAATAACATCACATGTTATTATAATTTTAAATAGAGTTTTTAAGAGACAAAATTGGACAATCAAAATAATATGAAAGATATCAAAAACAGGATACTAATGGACTTACAAATAAGAAAAATCAGAAATATTAAAACATCAAGAAAAAATAGTTCAAGTAGTTTAGTGACAATAGGGGAGCAGTTTAAAAATGACTCATGAAACTGAGGTAAGTAGTATTTTGCCTGTTTTATAAAAAGGGTATAGAAATTCAGTGGTCAAGTAATTTGTCCCATTATATATAGCTTACAGATAAAAAAAAGTAAGTTTCAAATATAGACCTTCTGGCTCCAAACCCATTATCTACCTAGAGCTTGCAATAGTATGGTATATCTTAGATTCATAAACTTTTTTTGGAAATGAAAATTTGTACAAACTATTTGAAAACCAGTGTGACATTTTTTGTATCAAAAAGCATAACAATTTTCATTACTTTAGACCCCAAAAACTCCTGTGTGGGATTCTACCCTGGGGAATTAATCCAATATGTAGAAAACAATACAGATGAAGACATTCATAGCAACATTTTAATTTAAAAAACATTAGTTGGAAGCTACCCAAATGTTCCACAATAGAACACTGGTTAAATATTATTTGGTATACAGACATATGATAGAATATTACTTTGAAAAATGAGAAAATACTTATGTGTAACTCTAATGTTAGAGAATAAAAGTAGGACATAAAATTATAGGTACATAATTATATTAAATATACATAATGAAAATATAGGAAGAAATACACAGACACATACAAAAGACAATTATCTGAAGTTGATAAAATAGTAGGTTATCTATGCTTCCAGTTTTAGATATTTATATCTTTTTAAACATTTTTAACCTAATTTCAAGTGATCTCATATAGAGTTCAAAGTGTATGCTTTGATGAAATATATCATCCGGATGGAAATTGAATCATGGGGGAAGAAATGAATGAAGAAGTCTCAATTTTAGAAGGTGTGTGTGACTTGTGAATACTGTATTACTTTAATTTAGGAATCATGAAAGAAGCATAATGTTAAACTCCAAATATTTTTGTTTTTGTTTTACCCTTTCTCCCATCCAAAAAAAAAGGTGGGGGGCAAATAATTATCATTTCACTGTGAAAGTAACAACTCTTGTTCTTTTTTTTTTTAAACATGCTAGAAAGAGAATGTGTGAATTTTTTTTTACATTTCTCTGTAGGTTTTATTTTTTTATTGCTTTTTTTAATTAAAGCTTTTTATTTTAATTCCAGTATAGTTAACATACAGTGTTATATTAGTTTTAGGTGTACAATATAGTGATTCAGCAATTCTATATATCATTACTCAATGCTCATCATAAGTGTACTCTTAATCCCCTTCACATATTTCACCCGTCGCCCCCACCCACCCACCCCTGATATGCTTTATTTTAAATGAGTACCCTCAGTTAAAGTTGGTTTTTTTAACAAGAATATTTTTTACCTGAAGCATACTTCAGAATACACTGTGTAGATTTCAGTTGGAATTTGGTTTTGTTTTTTTCTTTTTCACAAGCAGTTACTTAAGAAACATTTTATCTTTCATTAGGATGTTTAATTTTATGGTGATTAATCAGAACATTAAACATTAAATATTTAGAAGTCAAAATTTATAGTGAAATCTGTATCAAATCTGTATCAACATTTATTGAATTTAATCATACTTGTTTCCCTCAAATACATATATTTAATTAATTTAAATAATCTAACCAATTAAACAAAATTAAAACAGAGAAGTGGGAATCAGAATATCACTGGAAAGGAAAGATATGTGTTTCTTCATCTCATGACATCTCAGCCAATGTTGTAGTTTGAAAATAACTTAGATTTATTCACTTAAAATATTCTCAAAGATGAAGCAAGTTAAGCTCATCATATAAAAGTTAGGATTTTAAAGGATTCCAGCTTAATCAAACAGATATTTGAAATTCAGTCACTCAGCTGTATACCAGTTCAAATCTGTGAAGAGACAGAGATGAGAAATAGGAATTTGATTATCTTTTTAGCCTTTAAAGAAAATAGATAGATATATACAAAGATATATGAGGTTTGTGTAGATGTATCAGATAAGGGTTAGTGTCAAAGAACTAAATTACTCTAAATAGTTTAAGTAAGAAATATTATTGTTGTTAAATGTTTTACAAAATTATCAACTTAAATTAACAGACTTCAGGGTGACCTGAAAGATCAAGAATGACTCTTAAAGTCAAACTATAGAACCAACACAAAGGAAGATGTCTTCTAAGCCACCAGGCCCAGAAGCATACTCCATTGCTATGTTTAAAGAAGCCACTATAATCAGGATGGTGCCACATTCAGGAAGCTGCTGTGATCTGTAGACCTCCACTGTTGTTGCCAGTTCCAGAATCCCACCATGCAAACTACGATTTGCACCAACAAAATGGATGTCCTGTGCCCTGATTCTCGGCTCTCATAAAGCTAATGGTTAGACAATGAGTCGCTTACTAATGCACCTTTGGGGGCCGGGAGGGAAGGAAAAATAATGACTCCATGAATGTGCTTACCAGCAGAAATGCAGAAGCAGAAGTTCAATCTCCATCTCACTTTTACTTTCAAATCTCAGGCATATTCATCTGACTGGCTGAAGCTACAACACATTGAGTCGTAACTGCAAAGGAACCTTAGAAATAAGATTTTCAGCTCTCCATCCTCTTCAGTACAGGGAGATAACTGGAATGAGAGTGAAATGGATGTTGAACACTAATGTACCATTTGTCTTTGGTTACTCAACATACATACACTTCCTTTTCCCCACTCAACAACCCTCATAAGCAACAATAAGCAACAACCGTGTTCCATACTGAGACGGTACAAAGATCACTTTTACAAATGAAAATGTACTGACCCTTTCCCTAAGCAGGAAAGTCAAAGAAAGTTCCATCAGTAAATCTGTCCATCTCAGGGTGAAAGTTTATTCTTCCTCTAGTGAACTACATTAGAGAGTGACCTACCTACAACACTATATAAAACATCAGAAAAAGGAAGTCGCCCAAGTCATTAGTATGTATACACAAAACTGTACCTGGAAGCAAATATTGCTAGTATAGTCTTCATTTCATAAAGTTGCAGTTACAATTTTTAACTTCCTTCCTCATGTACCCATTTCTTATTCCCTTTGCCTTCAGCCAGCACCTAGGCTGGCAGAGGCCTTTTAATTTGATGTGGTGACTCAAATGTTTTGTTTTGTTTTGTTTTCCGAGACACAAGAGCCTATAATGACTTCCTCTGGCTATAGCTGGAAATAGCAGTCTTAGGCATGCTCCAGAATATTTCAAATAACAAACAAAAACCCCTCACTGCCTACCCTGTGTAGCAGCAACCTTAGTTGAAAGCCTCTGGAAAATGTGGTGTTTGGCTTCTTAGCCTCTACAGTAGACAAAGCACTTGAAGGAGGATGAAATGGGTACAGTGATCCACTTCTTTCACCACAGTAATTAATGGGAGGGGGGGAACTACTGTTCCATTACTTTTACCACAGTAAGTAAGTAGAGGAATAAAAACTACTCTTTTAACCACTTAAATATTGTTACACAAAAACAGTTACTTAAACTCACAAAGGGTTCAAGTTTGATATGACAGCATCACCATGAGCTTATAATCAGGAAAGATCATCTCAATGCATAAATTGTGCTTTGACGGAAAAGTTCCTTTCTGCCTCCCTCCCATATCCTAGCAATGTGATAGGTCTACATTTAGACCACTCCCAGTTATCATGAATGTTCTCTGTCACCTCTTCTCTATTAAACCCATACAGCTTATATGACTCTACCTTTGTGTGGAGCCCAGAAGGAAATATTGTTCATGTCTCTTTCTCAAACAATTCATTCAAAGCTCCATGGCTTTGAAAGGTAAAAGTTTCTGATAACATATAAGAGAAGAGCATTTCTTCAATTTCTTTGAATGATTCTTCCTTAACATCAGGATGTGTTTTGGACTCTTTTCCAAGCAACTCATGCTACCAGGCTAGAAGGTAGCACCTTTTGTTGCTCTGTTGAGTACTGCTAAGATGTACACAGATGCAAATCAGGCAGTGACTAAGACTGATTTTGCCTTGTTGGTAGTACCTGTTAATTGGATAATACAAGAGTGATTTCTTAGGGCTTTAGGAAAACTAAACAATCACAAGTATGGAAGAAACTTCAAAATTAATCTGTCATTTAATAATTTGTTGACAGGTTGGTTATCGGAAAGACATGGAACAAGAAGATGCTGCAGAAACAGTCAAAACTAGAGGGAATGAATCCTCTGTCATTCTGACAGGATTAGAAGGAAATACTTTATATCACTTCACAGTGAGGGCTTATAATGGAGCTGGATATGGGCCACCTAGCAGTGAAGTGAGTGCAACCACCAAGAAATCCCGTAAGTGACCTGGGATTTTTGTTTGTTTCAGACAAAAGGGAAACATCTTTTAACATTTCTGAAAGCCCTGTGAGGTACAAAATAAGGAGAGTTGAAGGGGAGTTTTGATTCATAGTCTTGCTTGAATGCTTAGATCTGAATTCCAAAACTAGCTCAGAAAATTTTGCATTCACAGTAGATAAAGGTTATCTTCCTGTGAAATAAGGCCAAGCGATTTTGACACAGGAAGGAAGATAAAAGGATTCTGGTTCAAAAGCTCGGTAGAGTAGCTATTAAAATGACACTCTGGAGCAAAAACCCTCCTTATCTGACTCCAGCTGGAAAGAAGCCTATGGTGCCAGCCAACTACTACACACAAGAAAAGATTGAAATACAAAGATTTAAGTGAAGAAATGTATTTAAGACTCCTTGTCTGTTCACTTTCACTTTTTATTTTGCAGCCCCTAGTCAAGCACCCAGCAATCTCAGGTGGGAACAGCAAGGCTCTCAGCTTTCTCTGGGCTGGGAACCAGTCAGACCATTAGCCAATGAATCTGAAGTCATGGGCTACAAGGTCAGTATGTTTCTTCACTCTCTTGTATAGACACTCATCTTAGAAATTGTTATTATGAGGATGTACAATTATAAGGCATAAAAGGCCATTAGCATACCTGTTTTTCCCAATCATTTTCTACCTATAACTTAGAAGAAAGCCTCCCACAATAGGTAAGCCAAGGCAGTCAAAATCAGTTTTAACTGCTCAAGGCATAGGAGGGAATGAGTAGGAAAAGCAGCAACAATTTGAATACAGGATGAAGATGGCTCCATAAAGCAGTGTCAGGACCAGCAGAACTTAAAGAGAGAGTCCTAGCATTTTCTCCCTGAAGACAAATTTTCCTGGCAGATGACAAAGACTGGATAATTTAACTTGGGTGGAAAGACTATTAGCAAAAAAAGAAGAAGAAATGCTAAGGCCAGCACACTGGGTTAAGAAAGAGTCCATGGAGAGATAGCAAGCTCCAAAATAGACATAGCATTTCACATACAGTCATCCTGAAATGTGCCAGCAAGAGAGCTGGAAATATGAAAACATTGGTTTGTTTTTGAAAAACAACTTTGTCTCTAATTTTAAAATATATGTGGTCTATGTATTGATTTGGTTGAATTTCAAATTCTTTTTTCATCAGATTCTCTTATTGTCTTAAACTCCATACAGAACCATACACTGAATATTATTTATATCAGAAATTTTAAGCATTTTAATAATATTTAGACAGAAAATCATCATCTATGTGGCTTTTCAATTATCAGAAATGGTAACACAGTATTTTGTATATAAAGTGCTAAAATTCTGAAGGTAAAAACTTAAGAAGTTATAAATGAAATATATTTTTAAGGTAAGTAATTCCCATTAATCATATTTTAAGACACAAATTATATTATTTCTTACAGACTATAATTAGTATGGATGGCAGACACCCTCATTACTCAAACATACATACTGAAATCTGTTCTAATCCTCAGAGATATTGAATTTGATCTTTTTGGGGTGGGCAGGTGAGCCATTTTTTATACCCCTCCCTTTGCCTTCTTCTCCTATGCCCTTACCCAGATGACCATGTCCTTACAACTTTTCCTCTAAGGCAAATATACCTTCAATAATTAGATGTAGCAGTATGGCCATAAATGGTGAATATACCTTCCAAGAACCAATCTAATATCATTAGAACTATGGCAACCAAACTCCCAAACTAGAGAGGCAAAGTAGAAAACAAGTTAGAGCTACATGAAAGCATATTGCCCTGAAAGAAACAGTCAGCGTAAGGCACCTCTCAGGTAATAAGACCTGAAGAATATGTGAGGTTGGGCATAGGGTTCCCAAGCACGGTAATCCTTCTTTTTGCTCACAATTACCCCATCTATCTCTGTCACTGTTCTTCCTCTTTATATGTGGTTGTTTCCCCAACCAGACTATATGTGATTGATGGCAGAAACTCTTTCTCATCACTTTATCCCCAATGTTTCTAGAATGGATGAATAAATTAATTAATTTAATCCAGCTAGAAGTATATTATGCAATTACTCATAAGTGTATATTATCAGATGTGTGTTTTTCCAGCATGGTCTTCCCATTTGTTAAGTGTAGTGGGAAAAGAACACTGGCTTCTGAGTCAGACTTTCATTCAAATCCTAGTTGTAACTGAGCAAGTTGCTTAATCTCTCTGAATCTCATTTTCTTAACTTCAAAATGGCAAAAATAACAATAAAATAATATCTATCATACAGGATTGTTTTATGGATTAAATAAGATAATTTATGTAAAATAGCTTATAGCTATTAGCATATAGAAGATGCTCATTTAAAAATAGCTACTATTTATTCTAATTGTTTTGAGAAGAGAATATCTAGTTAGGTGAAATTTTAACAAAAGGAACTGATCTTTGTTTGAAAGTTGCCTGCCAGTTCTGTCTAAATGAAGACAGCAGAAGTTACCTTGGAATACCTTCTTGCTAGGGGAAGAATCACTAGCATGTTCCATCTTAGTTGTATAAGTTAATGACAAGTAGGTACACATTGATAGATGATTTTTTTTTCTTTTACTTCCTTAAAATGGTTATACTTCCTTATGTCCTTGAGAAGAAAGAGCTCGTTCTTAAGAAAGGAGTCTGCTGATAACAAATGGAGTGAGACCTCAAAGCTTGTTCTTTTGCGACTAATCTTATTAGAACTTCTGATGGACGGGATAATCCCCAATGAGAGACCCATGAGGGTAAAAGGACTAGGCTAATGACTGCAGCTTAACACAGAGCCTGGATTCTCCTGGGAAAGTCTGGTTTTCACAGAGCAGGTAGCTAAGGATGAAAACTCTTCCTGACACAGGCACAAGGGGCCAGGAATGTGATTAGAAACAATAGCTGCAAATTTAAACTACAGGCTTGTAACCCAGAGAACACAAGCTTGTAGCCCCCTTTTTGAGCATGACTTTGTGGAAAACTCCTCCAGCCTAGGCAAGGATCTGCACTGCAGCTAAAGAGCTGTACCATTTGGATGGAGGTTCACCCAAGTATGGAGTGGCCAAGGCTGAGCATGAAACTCAGAGGAAAAAAACCTCTTTGAGTTCTACTATATCCCCCCAAATTATTGCCAGACCAAGAGTGCCCTAACCACTGGGCCAAGAATACCAGTATAACATTGGGCCACCTCTTAAGCACAATAGCATACGGCAGTCACAAAAGATTAACAAAAGTAGGTACAAGTCAGCACACTATTTCTCTAACCGTGAGGCAATTTGAGGTAGAGGACTTCCTGCTTAATAGGGTAAGAGAAAGGTTCCACAATTAATTGTAATATCAAAAAGAGAAGTAAATTTGTTTTTACTCTTTGTCTTTGCCAAGTTACTTTACTTTTATAAGCAAAAGAGATCACTAGAAATGTACATGGTATGTAAGTTTGAGAATAGGAAACTTGGAGTCAATGCCTGAGGTTTAAAATGCAAAGACTGTGTTTTTAACCTTTTATATTAAGTCCAAAGTAGATGAACTCAGAAAAGTCTTCATCTAGAAGTTTTCCAGATTGTAAAAATGATTGAAAAGTGATAAATATGGAGAAAAATAGATTTGTTCTCCAGACTTGGTCCATAAATAATACACTCAACTCTTTTCTTATAGTTAGGATACTAAATACAGGATTGAACTCATTCTTTAAAAATAACAAAAAGAGTAAGATAAAATAGTGGAATTTGACATTCAACCAATCCATTTTCTAAGAAGCATGGATCTTAATTCCTTACATAATTTCAGAGATTGAAGTGTCAACATATATAAGGACAAAATGTTAACAGAGAAAGATATGATGAGAAATTTTGTACAAGGTGTTCAGAAGATGAAGGAAGTCTCCTCATCATAAATCTTATCAGGGACCTCAAAAATGACCAAGAATATAGTGGAAGAAGGATGGAATCAAGCCATAAATGGTTGTATCAGAGGAGACATATTAAAATTAAATCCATTCAGTTAAATTTTAAGTATTACCTAGTTGTGAAATTTCTTACTGCTTTTTGAGATCATCCAAGAGATCCTGAACTTCTTGGGATTTTGTTTAACAAGTCCAGGTTTAATAGCAATAATTTCAAGACATCACAGCTTTCATTAAAAAGTAAGAGAATTAGAAGCTTGAAGAACCAGAAGAATGTTGGGAAAAGATTGTCTCTTGAAGATACGGCTACAAATTATTCTCACTCAAATAAAATAACTCCCCATTTGAAAAGTTAAGTCAAATTTGGGAGTTTACTTAGTATATTTATAACTCCTTCAAGTCCATTATTATTCCTTTCTCTTGTTTTGTTACATTTCCTAAATCGGAAAAAGCCACCTATATTATTAATATATTATTTATAAGTGATGGGGAAAATGGAGCAAAAACTTCAAATAAGTTTTTTTCTAATTTAATATATTTTTCCCAAATAAATGCTTTTCAATGAAGAAAATTTCATTTTTTAATTCCTCTAGTGTGGAGTCTGTATCTAGAGTCTTTAATTTTGGCACATCTGTTACTGGCATTCCTAAAGAAATACCAATGCCAATAACAAAGCTGTGTACTAAAGCATATTCAGCCATAATCTCCTTAATAATCTTGAGAATGAAGAAATTTTTTCTTTATATTATGAAAGAAGTTTACCAAGATTATAAAGTGAAATAACCATCTTATCTCCACCTTATTCTTCTCATGTAGATTTAAGCCCAAGTAAAAGGGAAAATAAATATTAAATGCCCAGGAGCTATACTTTCACTTGTGCAAATATTCCCTTTTCCACTGAGTGAAACTTTTATCCATTCAGGAAAAAAAAAAAAAAAAAAAACAAGCAGAAGGAATTCAGGACAATGCCTCAGGCTACATACCAAAAAAAATAAGGTCTTGTTTTCTAGGCTACAACTAAAAAGTATCCTTTCCTAGATATACAACCCTTTCTCCATATATCTTTCCCCCTTACCTCTACTTTCTGCCTGTTTACAGAGCCAGGGAGAGTAGGGGAAAAATCAGGCTCAAAGTTTACTGGTTATTATGTGTTCCATCAATGTAGACAGAAATTTTTGTTTATTTATTCAACTTAGATATCAGGGCCTTCCACACTCCTGAGATATATGTACGTTTGGGTTGATATTTTATTCCACACCCTACAGAATTCTGAAGACCACCTCTATATTTATCCAGCTTCTCGAGGGAGCTTAATGTCTTTGGCCCTTCTAGTCTCATTGATTTCCTGTATCTTGCAGCTGTTCCTTCATCTTATATTCACTCCATGTATGGGATTCAGCCTCTTTCTTGTGATACCCACAAATTAAAATGACTCATATATAATGAGTTATACTATCCTCTTACATGTGATTTTCCTTGAAATTTTTTATGATAAAATATTTTTAAAAAATAAAACAAAAATGGCTTATATAATATCAAATATATACACATAGAAAGTAGACTTGATAGAAATATTGGCGGGAGCAGGTAGAATGAAAAGCACACCATACAAGCAAATATCTGAAAATTGCCCATAGAAAGTCCTGTTCTTAAAAGTGCTTTTGGCCATCCTCCAGTCAGTGGCTTCTCACTGGTTCTTATGCTTCCCCAACTTCTTTTCATCTTGCTTCTATCATCTTGCTGACTTCTCACCCTCCTATTGTTAGTGGGGCTTCAGATTCCTCACTTTCCATTATGAAGAGCAGATGTCCCTGTTGACTATTCCTAAGATCCCAAGATGCTCAGCTGCTGAATAGGCCTTCCCTTTAATAGAATCCATCCTTCTCAGGGGTACTCATGGGTAAAACCAGCAAAAATTTATTGTTATATATTTAAGCCTGCTCACACCATTGTTGTGTTACCATCAATATAGACTAGCTATTTCAAGATCATGCCTTTCAGAATTGCAGTACCACATTAATTTTTTGTTTAGAATCACTTATTTGGATAATTCATTCTTCCCAGCTTGTTAAGTAGAATTTGAGGATAGTATTGAAAATACAATTTCCTTAATGCCTAAAGATAGCTGTCATCACAACCACCATTTTGTAAATGTCCAGATTCTCACAGTACACTCTGGACTCCTTATTATCAATAACTATTTCTGACATGTCTTGATAACTCCTTAACCTTCTCATATTTCTCATTCTCATCCATCTTTACTAAATCAGGATTTTAAAATGAGCCAAGATTCTCTCAAGCACCTAAGACTAACCATTAATTTAATGTATCTTTTCACTTAGTATACCTACTTACTGACTCATAACATCATATCTCCCTGGATGTACTGGTAAAAGCCACATTTAATCTCAAACTCCTTTTGCTACTATTAACTGGTATTTTTCCTGCTTTTACCTTTTGTTTCTAAATCTCAACTGATCCACAAATTTTTCTTCAACTCTGGATTTTACAGCAACATTAGATACGCATTACTAGTTGCATTTTTCTTTGTCATAAGAATTGTAATTTATTGAACCATAATAACAATGTTCTCTAAAATAGTCACTCCCCTACCAATCCTCACCAATTTACATACTTCCCCATTGCCATAAATTTGCTTTCTAATTACCTCAAGTGGATGATCAGAATTCTAATTCATTACACTGCTACAGTCAAAATAAGAAACATAAATTCTGATACAATTGTCATTTTTTAAGCTGAAAGAACCTGCTGTGGGCATGCTCTGAGAAGTGTTTCTGATTCCCCAAATCTTGATCAAGTACTACTCTGTGCATTGCTATATCACCAAATACATTTCCTATTACACTTCCCTGCATTGGTATCTGTCCCCATTATTATATTGTAGGTGCCATGAGAACAGGAACATGTGGTCTTGTTCTGTTATGAATCTCCAATGTATAGCACTGTGCCTGGCCCACATGATATGCCCAGTAAATATTTGATGATACTCTTATCACTTTGCAACTACATTGAGGCTATGGCTTCCCTATAAGTATTTCAATACATACAATTACTGTACATGCTAAATACTTTTAGAGAGAAGTTACTTCTCTTCTGAGACCCTGAAGTAAATTTAAATCTGTGAAAGAAAAGTGAAAGGGAGGGACGATTTATTACCAGAATGCAAAAGGGAGGATCAAGTACAGACAGGCTTCAATATATGACAAGAATGCTCTACTAAAGTTTTTTTTTTTTTTTTTCCCTCTCTGTAGGTTAGTTCAAGCTCAAAACACATTTTTATAAGAAAAAAACAGGGCGCCTGGGTGGCTCAGTCGTTAAGCGTCTGCCTTCGGCTCAGGTCATGATCCCAGGGTTCTGGGATCGAGTCCCACATCGGGCTCCCTATTCGGCAGGAAGCCTGCTTCTCCCTCTCCCACTCCCCCTGCTTGTGTTCCTGCTCTTGCTATCTTTCTCTCTGTCAAATAAATAAATAAAAAATTTAAAAAAAAAAAAGAAAAAAACATAAATTTTTATCTAACTTCCTAAGGTATCTTTTTGATGCAATTGAAATACTGACCATTGACCATGAACAATGATGGCAACAGAAGTAGATTTCTCTTAAGTTTACCATGCACCAGGTCCTATAATGGAACCAAATTTGCCCAGAAAGAAATATGGAGATTGTGTTTTGTTTTATTTTGTTTGTAGGAGATTGTTTTGAATCCAGATCTGTAAATAGAAACAAAATAATATAGTTCTGAAGCAGCTCTTAACTGATCATCAGAATTTTAACCTTCTAATGCAATTTCTTCCCTAACTAGCCACATGATCTTGTATAAATTGCATAATTCCTATGATCTGTGCTTTCTGATTTGTAAACATAGGATAATTCTATGTCCTTTTTAAAAAGATTTTTATTTATTTACTTGAGAGAGCAAGTGAGCAAGAGAGCAAGAGAGAGAGAGAACAAGCAGGGGAGTGGCAGGCTGAGGGAGAAGCAGGCTCCCTGCTGAGCAAGGAGCCTGATATGGGACTCAATCCTGGGATCATGACCTGAGCCAAAGGCAGATGCTTAACCAACTGAACCACCCAGGCACCCCAGGATAACTTTATGTTCTAATTTGTAATTCTGAAACCATTTGCCATGAATACATGTTCTATTCTAGTACAATGGACAGGTGTCAAAAAAACTTTACTATCCAAAATATCTAAATGCCAGTTCACAGAAAAGCAAACAACCACAGAAGTAAATAGACACTAAAGTTTTAACTTTTCAGTGATTTCCTACATTGTTAAATATTTATTGTTGATATATTTAACGAACTATCTCTTTAGTCCTTTGAATTTGAAGATGACAGCTGTGAGTACTCCCTCAGGATACTATTCATTCCAATAACCTAGAATAAAAGACTTTAGTGATATGCCCCCTCACTACCTGCTGATTTGTAAACATAGGATAATTTTTAAATTATCCCCATCCCCATATGTCTTCTGTCTATTCCATACCCTAATGTTATGGTTTCTCATTGCTTAGGTGTATTTTCGTTTTTCTTACCTTTTCCTAGAATTCTCATCCTTTTCTCCATCTGGTGAACTCCACTTATCTTCAGATACTTAACTCAGGCATCTCCTCTTCTGAAAAGCCTTTCCTAACCCACAGACAGAATTAAACTCTTTCTCCTATATTTCCATAGCATCTTTTTTTTCTTTTTTTTTTTATTAACATATAATGTATTATTTGTTTCAGGGTCTGGGTCTGTGATTCAGCAGTTTTACACAATTCACAGTGCTCACCACAGCACATACTCTCCCTATATTTCCATAGCATCTTATGTACACTTCCACTGCTCCATATAGCACATACATTGCATTTACTTACATATCTGTCAAAGCCATAGGCTTCCTTAGCTCAAAATGTGACATACGGTAGTCAATCAATAAAGATTTGGAATCTTCATGTGAATATGAAATGTTTAAATCTCTGTTATTATTTCCAGGTTTTTTATAGGCAAGAGGGGCGCAGCAACAGTCAAGTTATTGAAACACAGAAACCTCAAGCAGTAGTACCACTGCCAGATGCTGGAGTCTATATTATTGAAATTCGAGCATACAGTGAAGGAGGGGATGGGACAGCTAGTTCCCAAATCAGGGTACCATCCTATTCAGGTAAGTTTTGACATAATAGGCTTAATTTGATGACCACCAACAATGTTAAATAGTGTAAACCTCACCAAAATTAATATGATGGATTGCATGGATGAAAACTTTGGAAGGGTCTCATTTCTCACTCTGATTTCCATACCATCCTCCAATTAATAAGAATGTCGCCCTTATGTCCATAATTGCAGAATTTCTATAAATCTAAAAAGGATTTTTCATCAGAATGTTTCATTAAAATGTGCTTATTTTGGGGAAATTCCCTTGCCCATCCTGGTCTCAAGCAGCACCTTGCTGGCCATTTGGGCTTTGTAATAACTGCCAGTGCACAACTTTAACATACCTATTTCTCTATTACCTTGATTACCTTTATCATTAAAAAATGGAGAATGGGGTACAGAAGAGCTTAAAGGAACTGCTTCTTAAAATTAAATTTGGATCATCTTTATTGATTTCAGAGTAAATTGTAAATTCTATTGAGTATCATTTTTTGTTTGTTTTCCAGGTTTATTGAGATATAAATGACATGTAACCTTTTGTAGGTTTAAGGTATACAACTTGTTGATTTGATACACTTATATACTGCAAAATTATTACCACCATAGCATTAGCTAACACCTTCATCATGTCACATAACTGCCATTTCTTTTTGTAGTAAGAACATTTAAAATTTACTCCCTTAGCAACTTTCAAGTGTGTACTACAGTATTATTAACTATAATCACGATGCTGTACATTAGATCACTGGAACTTATTTTGCCTCATAGTTTTTATTAGCAGTATTAATAATTTCTAGCTTTTACTGAGCCCTTACTATGTGTTAGGATTGGTCATAAGTCTTATACATCATCTTATTTAGTCTTAGTAATAATTATATGAAGTAGATGACATTATTCATATTTTAAGGAGAAAATTTAAGTAACTTGCCTAAGAATGTGCATTTAATTAATGGGCAATTATGAGCTTATTTATTGAGTAATCATTCTCAAGCAGAATTGTCAGCCTAAAGGGAAGTATCCAGTGATATCCTGTAGTACTCTGCATGTGGCTTTGTTGCATTCAACATATTTATCAATTTGGATTAAGACCAGAAGCATTGCATATGATATTTTTTGATGCCACAAAGTGGGATAGAAGGCAAATATAAGGAAGAAAATAATTAGACTGAAGCTTTGAGGAAAAGCTATTTACATAATATTTGACAAGTAAATTCTTACATAAAAATATAAGGTGAGATAAAGGATATAATTAGGAGAGTTGATAAAATTTGAATAATGTCTGTAGATTAGATAACATATATATCAATAATTTCCTTTTCTTAAAAAATTGTACTGTGGCTATATAAGAAAATGTCTTATTTTTAAGAACTCTACATTAAAGTATTTAGAGGTAAATGTACATCATGTCTGCAACTTACTTTCAAGTGACTCAGGAAAAATATATGTATTTATAGAGAGAATAATAACACAACAATGATGAAACAAACATTTAAGAAATCTGGATGAATTCTTTGTCTATTTTTACAACTTCTTGGTGCATCTAAAATTATTTCTAAATGAAAAGTTAAAAATAAAAAACATAAAATATAGGAAATCTGACATTTTTCAGAAATTCAGGTGAAAAGACCTAAGAATTTAAATACATTGTGGCCACACTAAAACTTAATACACTTTATGATTCATTTATAAAAGTATAGCTTCAAGAGCAAGAGAGGTAATAATGTCTCTACATTGATTACTACAATTGAACTGTTCAGATGCGGGTGTTAAATTTTCAAGAGCACCTTGAAAGACTAAAGATTATTTCTGAAAAGCGAAAAAGATGGCAACTTTCTGCTTGCATCATAAGTCTCAAATTTCTAAAAACAATGCTACAATGAGCATTTATTGACCCATGATCATGTTCTTGGCATTACACTAGGTATTTTTCATATATTATCTTATTTTATCCTTCTAGCAAACTTCTAAGTATTCTATTATTCTCTGACTCCTCAAGGTTCCTGTCAAGTCTAAGACAACCAGATTATAAAATATCATCTGGACAATATTAGTCCCAAGTTTGAAAGTATTTATAAAAACATTGATTCTCCCACTGTGTTTCAACTTCTATGAAAAACAAATTGTCAACTTTTATGTTTTAGTTGAAAAATAATGGTTAGTGCAATACATTTTCTGAGTTTTAATAAAATAAAAACTCTTAATATTGTCTATCTCAGACCTATAGAAAATGAACAACAATTGGTTTCATTCTTATCATTTTCCAAAAACCAAAAGCCCTAAGAAGTTCAAGGACTCGCTCAAGTGAAATAGCTAGTGGTTTTGCAGCTGGGACTAGAACTTAGTCCAGTGTTGTTGTTTGTGTTTTGTTTTGATTTGCTATACCAAAATAATGTTTTTGTTTTGTGGATTCTTTGTGAAATTTGAGATATAATCCCTACTTAGCATCCTGAAAATGAGATGTTTTTGTAAAAGTGTCATGCTAGTCGATTTAAAGGACTCAAGTAAATAGTAAGGATGTAAATAGAAAAGATGTTTTCACAGTTTTTATTTATTAAGAATGCACATACCACTGCAGTGAAGCTTTGTCATCATGCCTTTCTTATAGTTCACATGCGGCCATGCACTTCACAATAATTCCTTTTGTACAAGGTGAAATACAAGCTACATTCTCCAATATGTTGGTTAAAGTTCTATTAGTGCCTTAGATATAAAAATTTTCAAAGGAAAGATTTGCTGCTGCTGCTGCTATGTGTGTGGTGTGTGTGTTACCAAACAAATGGCCCCCCAGCTCTTAAATAAACATCTGAAGAAAAAATTTGGACACTATTTCCATAACAAAAATCACAACCAGATCCCATTAACACTCAACTCTTGACGGAGAAGATAACTTGACCGAAGGATGATTCCAAAAATTGGGTGGTACCTTTATTTTATGATTAATCTATCATTAAGGTTTTAATTAAGGCCAATCGTAAGAGCATCTGTCTCCACTAATTCCATCTCGATGACTTTAAGCAAGTCCTATTATCTAAGCTCCAGTTCCTTCATCCGCAACAGGGGGAAAAAACGTTACTTACTGTTGTGAGGATTGAATGAGATAATATGTATAAAGTGCTCAGTACAGTGCATTGCATTTAGTAAGCATTCATTAAATATCGATCATGATATCATACTTCAAACTTGAGGAACCATTAACTGGAGTTAGGTCTAAGGGTAGTACTTAGTTTGTGTGGAGCTTGTTATGTGGAGCTATCAAAACTACTTCAAACTAGTCTGTTCAGATCAGTGTGTTTAATCAAACAGCCACCTTAATACATTAACTGCATACAATATTTTGTTCCCAAGAAGGAATAATTTCTCCTGGGTATAGGTAAGAGTAATGAAAGATGGCTCTCCTTCCTTTGCCAAGTTTGGTATGAGAATCTAGAATTTAAGCCTGCTCAACAGAAACAAATCAATGGAGAACCCATAAGTAAATTAAGTAATTTAAATAATTGTATTATTATCAAATTCAAACATTGACTGAAGTAATTGAATTATGAATTCTTATTGCCACAAACTTTTGCTAATTATTCTTGCTCCCCCTTTCCTGAACAATACACTATAGAAATCATTTTATCATTCATACCTGGAATTTGAGATGTTTTCTATCATTGGTGAAAATTACACTAAATCTCCTGAGTAGATGTGTTTTTTTTAAATGTGACATAGCCTTTTAACACAGTATTCCATATAGAATTCTGCCTTCCATATAATTTCTGGGAGCCCCATACAATGTCTTGTTTTATAAGTACACTCTCATCAGAAACAAACCCATGTTGCACTCCTTTGTCTTACATACCTAAAAACAACTCTTTCTATGCTCAAGCAAAATCAAAATAATTAGCTCCATTTAATGCTTCTCTATTTTCACAGGTGGGAAAATCACTAGTGCCCAGTCGACTCTCCACACACTCTCCCCATCTTCATCATCGGTAACATTGCTCTTGGCATTGATGATTCCTTCAACCTCTTGGTGAAAACTGCAGACTTACCTTGCTTTGCTTTGCTTTAGCTTGAAAATAGCGGTGAATAGAGTGTAGTGTAAGTGGAGACCCAGGACCCTGAGATGAGCTTTAAAAATTTGGGACTACACATGGTGCACTTACAGGAGGCTGGGGGGAATATTACTTATCCATCAGGTTTCTCTTTGGTTTTGTAAATGGAGAGGACAGTTCTTGTTCCAATAAAATATGCAGATTGTATGTAATGAATTTTTTGTAAGCCAAGGTAATTTCTGTCAAATGTATTATTTACTTTTTTAATATGTTGGAATTTGATTTTATATATGATGACCCTGAGTGTGTGCCATCCATTTGTTTAGTAAGTGGTCTCTAGCAGATCGTTTCAAACACAAATACAAAACTGAGAATGAAAAGTTTGCTAAAGATTCTGAGTCTACTGTTTTTCATTTTCCCTTTGGCTAAGTATCCGAATTAACAGGCTGGTAGAAGATATGAAAAAAAATACTTCAGTTGTGTGATCCATTATAGAATAAGTACACAAAAGTTTTTTTTGAAAAATATTGTGTTATTGCATAGTGAAATAGCAAAATTTGTCTATATGCTATTCTATATGCATCCCTAGAGCAAGTTATTAGGGTAGGGAATAAGCCATTCACATTAGTGCAAGGTAAATAGAGAGTCCAGATGAATTTAAGTGCTATTGTTTTTCATTAATTACTATGTTATCTAGCTGCAAATATAATAAATGTTTATTTTTAATAACAAAAGATTAAAGTCACAAAAAAAATATGGTCACTAAAAACTGCAGTCACTGATATGCTGCGAAGGGTGCTAACTTGAAAACAAAATGAATACAGGACAGAGCTTTCCCATTTTCCCACCTACTGCCAAAATAGATGTTGAATTAAGTTCATGGTTTTATTCTAATTGGCAACAATTTTAAGGACAATTAAAATCTATTGTGCAAATAATTATGCATACATATATAGTCTGTGAATTAAAATGTTTCAAGCATAACAAATGAATTTTGATTTTTTAAACACGTACATGCATCACATACCACTTGTAAAATGTTACCAACTATTAAAATAAAAAGGACCTCTTGAATAAATTGATTTTTTAATTAAGTTCTGGAAACATGGCCTCAGTACAGGGCCTCAGCTAGTCTAACTAGCCATACACTCCTTGGGAAATGTTCCCCATTTGCTATTTTGGAGAGTCACCATGAACCAAAGTGACTCGAGACAGTTGGATACTGAAGTGAAAGTTTTCTGCTTGATGATATATAGAAGTTCCACCTGCCACAGTTCACATAACACCCAAGAAGGATGCCTGAAGGGATAGTTATTGCAAAGCCAAATGCCAAAAAAGAGCTTGGAGAAACTAGTTTTACAGATGATATTAATATGGAAACAAAAAGTAGTTTCTTTTCTTTTCTAAAACCTAAGCCTGTTAATTCTGTTTGGAGCATCCTTAACAGCAAGCAAAATGAAACAATATTTAGCTCAGCTCACACTGTTGGCTCTAGAGGTTAATCCCTATAGAATCAGGACATATTGGAATTTCTGTTCTGAATATCTAAAAGATTGGTTTCAGGGCCACAGCACAACAATTTAAGTTGGTTACTCGTTCTGTTTGGGAGGAATTATGTCCAAGACACCCCTAAACAAATGAGAAGTGATTTAAAAGACTATTTTTAGTTAACAGATTATTATGGTAAATTACGACAGATGGTGAATATTGAAGCCTGTGAATAATAACAACCAAGTGGCCTTCTTTGAGCACCTCCTTTGGAGTGGGAGAGGCTGGACTTTGCAGATAGAGGGATACGAACGATTTAGCAGGCAAAATACAAACTCTCATGAGTGTGGTGTAGTTTGCAGAAAGAAATTGTGCATCTGAAAAAAAAAAGATGCAACAAGAATATTAAAGAATAGACAATAATTTTTACTTCATATTATAAATCATTTTCTTTGTTTTCCATGATGTTTTATACTAGATGTAGTGAAGGACTTTAAGAATCAAGTTATTATTGAATCTCTTACAAAACAAAGCCCAATAAATATGTCAATATATGGCTAATTCGAATAAACCAAGATTCCCCACTAGTTGATGGATGGTACACATCTGATAGAATATTTACATGTAGAATGTCTGATGTTTTCTTAACAGGAATCAGAGATAAGCGATGTTTTTACTCAGCCTGCACAGAATATGTATTTTGCATCATAAACCTATAAAAAAGGTTTTAAATGTTTACGTACTTATGTATTACATACTTGTTACTTTGTAAAAAACAGAACAGCATTCCTTATCAAGGTACATTCTTTTTCAGCTGCAGTACTGAGTGAGCTTTTTTTTGGATGGGATAGTAACCACACAGTCTTAAATCACTAAAGAGACTGTATTTTTGTATAATGTCAATTGAACTATGAAGGAAAAAACACTCCTCATAATTAAAAATTTCATGAAAAGTGAATGTTTTGCATATCCAAATAAAGGTACTGTGGACTTCATGTCAAACCGTTAAATATATTGTATACAATCTGTATATATACTATATATAATGGTATATATCATGTGGAAGGCACAGTCAAATAATAGTTCTGTGTACTGTTCTTGTAACACTAGATCTTTTTAATAAATAATTCTCTTTTTATTGACTTTTATCTTCTCTCCTGTCAGCTACATGAATGACTTTATTTCATGCAGACTACAGTATGATCATGATTATGGTGGTGTTTTCATGCTGAAAATATCACAATGTTAGTACTTTGCATGCTGTTATGATTTTAGGTGCAAAAATCTCCATAGATGTCCATGTTAATTTCAATTCAAAAAGCGGAAGCCAAGTCAAAGAATAAACCAAACAAAGAACAAAAAAACAAATGGGATAAATTTAGGGTTAGACTCATGATTTATTTCTTCTCAGGAAAGGAGACCATCAATAAGTTTTATAAAGAGTTTGTTAAATGCATAATTATGCTTTTATTAGAAACAGTCTGTCCCAGTCTATCCTAGGTATAATTCTCATAGAGTTATTCACTCTTTGTGCTCCCTTAGCACCGTGTATAAATTTCTGTTATACCAGCAATCACATGATTTTACAATGATTTGCTTATGAATGTTTCCCCTCTACTCTCTAAGCTATGGATCCTCCAAGGGAGACTATATTATATTCATCTTAGGATTTCTCTCATTGGTACATATCACAATACCTAGGACATATCAAGTGAGCAATTAATTGGATTTAATTTCACGTTGGCCCTAAAATTTTCCTGTAAAACAGGTTTCCTACACCTAGGTGATTATCTAAATCACCTGGGAACCCAAATCTCAGAGTTCTGATTCAGTAGGTCAGAACTAGGGAATCTTATTTTCAAAATGTCCTCAAACAAAAAATGATACAACCTTACTGAAGGGAATTTGGCAATAACTAGTAAAATTTTGCATGGATTTACCCTTTGACCGAGCAATCACATGTCTAGGTATCTATCCCTAAGATAGACTAGCAAAAATATGTAATATTAAAGGAATAAACAAGGTGCAAAACAATGAATATATGATTCCTTTGGTATAAGAAGTGGAAAAATGCATTTATTTGCTAATGCTCTCTAAAAGAAATAATGGAAGAATAAACTACAGACTAATAAAAATTGTTGCCTATTATAAGGAGGGAGAGAATGGGATATAGGAACAAATAGGCAACCAAGCTCTTTCTCTATGTACTTATTTCCTAGTTTTGACTTTGGAACTACATAAATGTTTTACATTAATTTAAAAATTAAATTAAAATGTAAAAACAAAGCAACCTCAAAAAACAAGAATAAATAGAATATACTGAAACTAACTATATGTTGACCAAATGTTTGATAAGTTAAAGTTTCTCTTTATAGAAGAATTACAACCACATAGATAAGTATTTCAAGTCAGTATTTTGACAGTACATTCCTAATGAGACATACATACCAAGGATAACACACATACACACACACACACACACCCCAAAAAGAAATCTTGAACTACA
>NC_138379.1:67676094-67686056 GCF_054177405.1 Leptonychotes weddellii
GTAGGAGGGTTCCCCTTTCTCCGCATCCCCGCCAACATCTGTCGTTTCCTGACTTGTAAATTCTAGCCATTCTGATTGGTGTGAGGTGACATCCAAATGGCCAACAGACACATGAAAAAGTGCTCAATATCGCTCAGCATCAGTGAACCCACTGATTTTAACATCACTGAAAAGGAGACACAGAGACATTAATATGATAGAATAGGTGGTAAACAGCACAACCTCTTAAATATTCTTGCTATAAAATTTTTATCATGAACCTGAGTTTATCAAAACTTTAGCCCTGAAAATAATATTACACTGAATGTTAACTAACTGGAATTTAAGTAAAAATTAAAACAAAAACAAAAAACAAAACTGTAGGCTTAACCACTGGTTAGGAAATACTGGAGAATAAAAGAACCTAAATAATACTACAGGAAGAAATCATCTAAATCCTGAATGTGGTATATTCTACAGGACAAAAGATTCAGGTCTTCCCAAATAAATGGTATGCAGATTTAAAGTAGGGAAAGGAACTCTTAACACATTAAAATAGCCTGAGAAGGAATATCAGCAGAATGTAATGTGTGGACCCTAATTGAAACAAACCAATTGTAAAAAAACAACTTTGAGACCATGTGGAAAATTTGAATGTTGACTGGATATTAGAATAAGAAGAGGAAACGATAATGGTACTAACAGTTACTTTTTTAAAAAGTCTTTATCAGAGATACATACAGAAATATATACAGGTAAAATTGATATGATATCTGGTATTTGCCTTAAAATATTCAATATCTGAATTTGCCTTAAAATATCCAATAAAATAAAATTTGAGGAGAATATATGAAACAAGAATGGAACAATGGTTACTGTTGAAGTTGAATGATATGTTAGTAGACATTTATTATACTATTGTGAACATTTGTGTAAGTTTAATATTTTCCATAAGAAAAAGTTGAAAAAGTCTGTTTTAGATTCCTTGGCAGAAATAGTCACCTATGAAATACAACTAAACCTTTTAACAGGGACTACAGACATATCTCTGTCTTGATCTTTACCATCTCTTAAGATAACTTTTAATGAAAAAGGGAAACTTGACACCAAATAAGGCCTATTTTAATTTTCTGTGCTTTCAATAAAAAACTTTAGTTCTCAGAAAAACATTATAACATGCCACATTAATGTGTTCTACTTCATTTTCTAGTATTTATGTAGCAGTTAATAATACTGAGTCATCTTTATAAAATATATATTGTTAGTTATTTATAAATGTGCAAGAATAAATTTTACATTGAATTACATTAAATGGATGCAAATAAAATTCACTAAATACCTGGTGGTTTCCACCACATAAAACTGTAGTTTTAATAAGCAAATTAAGCATGGCTTATGTTGCCATTGCCAACATTATAGAAAGGTAGCAATATCTTCTTGACCTGAATGTTAGACTATAGTAAAAGAAGTTAGCAACCCAAGATTTATCAATATATGATTCAGTTATAGCAGAACACAAATATTTTGAGATGACAAATTTCCTATCGAATAAAGATTTTTTTTCTAATTTTGAATTAAATTCATGATAGTTATCAGGAAAAATTCTACATCTGGCCAAACATCTGGATCCCCTCATCAGTAATCTTTGTGGCATATTACAAATTAACCTCTAACAAGAACCAACAACTACTTAAGAGAACATCAACACAATATTTTAGAAATATTCCAATGCTATGGGGCACCTGGGTGGCTCAGTCGTTAAGCATCTGCCTTCAGCTCAGGTCATGATCCCAGGGTCCTAGGATCGAGCCCCACATCGGGCTCCCTGCTCCGCGGGAAGCCTGCTTCTCCTCTCCCACTCCCCCTGCTTGTGTTCCCTCTCTCACTGTGTCTCTCTGTCAAATAAATAAATAGAATCTTTAAAAAAAAAAAAAGCAAAAAAAGAAAAGAAATATTCCAATGCTAGACATTACCTAAGTGGCAGAAACTGACTCACCAAGCCTGCTTCTTCCTCTCCCCAGGATTACAACTAAACCACACTTCCCAGCCTCTCTTTAATTTAGGTATGAACAAATAACTGAGTTCCAGCTAATGGAATGTGATGGCAATGGCGTGTGCTTGCCAGCAGTATCCTAACTCATACAGCTGAGGTTTTACTTTCTAAGAGTAATATCTTTTTGCTAAAGGATGATTCTTTTCAGATTGAAGGAATAAATCTCAGTGTTTAAAATTATACTGCAAAATTGACATATTTCTATATCAAATATATCTTATGTACCTCTCCTGATTCTCTTGGCCTCACCTGCCTTCTAGACCCTGGAATGCTTGCTCCACCTCATCTGCCACCCAACTGACTAACTTCCTTCAGGTCCCCTCAATTCCAAGGCATGGGACCAACCAATACCTTCACCCTCTCAAAGCCAGGCCAAGCAGGCATACTTCTAAGGGCGCTGGTGCTTCTCACAACTTTTGTATGCAGATCAAATGTCATAGTTCAGGGCATAGGATCTGGTTTCCCAACTAAGTCTTAAAAATATTGAATGATGCAGAACAGAAGTGCAAAAAGCTAATTCCCAGGGGGTGAACTTTGACTAATGGGAAATAAAAGATAGATGGAACCAAACAGATGAATTTACTCCCCTCTTTTCTTTCCTATAGGTATCCCCCACAATAATTTCTTCATACAGCCTATCTAGAGACATCCCACATGGCCATGCAGATGTATTTGGCAAGGATGTGGCCCCATCAAACTTAGCATAAAGCAATAAACTGAGTATACATCATCTTACCTTGCTTCCCATTCTTTCCTGCCTCACTTTCTATTTCCTTTACTCATGCTACCCTGAGATTGCACCAAAATCTATTTACTAGAGAACCTGGCCTGAGACAGTCCCTATTATTTATTAAAGGGAACCATGGCTCCCTGAAGAAATAGTTGATTTGAGGCCTGAGGAAAGAATTACACAAGATAAGCCTGCATCATCTAGTAGTGCCAGAAAGCAAAGAAGTTAAAAAGACAAATGGTGTCATGGTAAATGGACATAGGGTCCACCTTGAAAATGTTCCCAGTGGAACATGGAGAATAAATAAGATTTGGAATTCACGATCCAAATTTACTAATTAATTTTAGCATCACTGCAAGTGAGACAGTCATATGCTGTTGATCACCTCATATGTAATATGAAATATATAATACCACTATAAAGTATTCTTCATAAAACAATCCTGAATTTAATCAACTTCTATATCTATCAGTTGCAGAAATCAAGGGAAATAGAAAAATCTATTTATGAGGCCCAAAGAATTAATGTGGCCAAATATGGAATGTGGGACACTCTTCAGCATAATGAGCCATTTTATTTCATAGATATCACTAAAAAAATAGGTGAGGAATGGGGGTTCCCATTTAAATGAAACGTAAGAGATTTAATAAATTACAAAGACATTGTTCAAATTCTGATTCAAGTAGCATTTACAATAAATGATATTTGTTAAATAACCAGGGGAAATGCAGTATGGACCAGATAAAATATGATATACTAATTTTGCTAGATTTGATAGTGTATTGTCATTATTTTAGGTAATTTTTCTAGAAAAAGGTGAAGTGATATGATGGCAGAGATTTACTTTAAAACATTGCAGAGGAAAAGAAGAAGGAAGGAAGGAAATAAAAAATAAGAAGAAGAACGAAAAACTTTAAAAAAATAGATGTGCACCTAATAACACAACATCAAACTACATGAGGCAAAAACAAAAAGAACTGCAAGGAGAAACAGATGAATTCACTATCATAGTTAGAGACTTCAACACCTCTTTATCAGTAATGGATAGACAAGCATGCAGATAAATCAGTTAGGACATAGTTGAACTCAATAGTATCATCAATCAATTAGATGTAATTAACATCTAGAGAATAGATGATGATCCAAGAACAGCAGAATACACATTCTTCTCAAGCTCCAAGATGGACCACATTCTGGGCCATAAAACACACCTGGACAAATTTAAAAGAATAGAAATCATACAATGTCTTTCTTTCAGCCTACAATGGAATTAAACTAGGAACAATAACAAAGATAACTGAAAGCCCTAAAATACATGGATATTAAATAATACACATGCAGCAAAGAAAAAAATCTCAAGTGAATTTAAAAATATTTTAACTAAATGAAAATGAAAATACAGCCTATTAAAATTTGTTGGATGCAACAAAAGCAGTGCTTAGAGAAAAACTTATAGCATTGAATGCATATATTAGAAAAGAATAGGGATCTAAAATCAGTAATCTAACTTTTTGCATTAGAAAACTAGAAAAGTAAAGCAAAGTAAATCCAAAATAAGCAAAAAATTTTTAAAATACATAATAAGAATTACAGCAGAAATCAATACAATTAAAAACAGGAAATCAATAGAGAAAAATCAACAAAGCCAAAAGCTGATTTTTTGAAAATATCAATAAAATCAATAAGCCTCCACTCAGGATAACTAAGAAAAAAAAGAGAAAGGATACAATTATTAATATCAGAAATGAGAGAGGTAACATCACTATAGATCTTATGAACATTAAAGTTATAATAAAGGAATACTATGAACAGCTCTATACCCACAAATTTGATGGCCTTGATGAAGTGGAGCAATTCTTTGAAAAATGTAATTTTCTGAAGTGCATACAAGAAGAAATAGACAATCTGAATAGGCCTATTTCTATTAAAGATATCAAATCAATGATTAATAGCATGTTAAAACAGAAAGCACCAGGCCCAGATGGGTTCAATGGTGAATTCTACTAAACATTGAAGGAAGAAATTTTACCAATTCTCTATAATCGCTTCCAGAGGATAGAAGCTAAGGAAATATTTCCAAATTCATTCTATGAGGCTAGCATAGCCTTAATTCAAAATCAGACAAAAATATTGTAAGAAAACTATAGACCAATATCATTCATGAACACAGATGTAAAAATATTCAGCAAAATATTAGCAAATGAGAAGCAACAATATATAAAAGGAATTATACACCATGACAAGTGGGATTTATCCTAGGTATGTATGGCTGGTTCAACATTCACTAATCAATTAATGTAATTCATCATATTAACAAACTGGAAAGAAAAACCATATGATCTTATCAATAGATACAAAAGTAGCATTTGACAAAATCCAACATCTATTCATTATAAAAACTCTCAGTGAAATAAGAAATAGAATAACTTCTTCAACTTGATTAAGAATATCTACCAAAAAATCTACAGTTAACATCATATTTAATGGTGAGACACTAGAAGATTTTCCCTAAGATTGAGAACAAGGCAAGGATGCTTCCTCTCACCACTCCTTTTCAACATTGTACTGGAAGTCCTAGTTAATGCAATAAGACAAGAAAAGGAAATAAAAGTATACATATTAACATAACATAATAAAAAAATAAATTTTAAAAAAGTATACATATTGGGGCACCTGGGTGGCTCAGTCGTTAAGCGTCTGCCTTCAGCTCAGGTCATGATCCCAGGGTCCTGGGATCAAGCCCCGCATCAGGCTCTCTGCTCAGTGGGAAGCCTGCTTCTCCCTCTCCCACTCCCCCTGCTTGTGTTCCCTCTTTCGCTGTGTTTCTCTCTGTCAAATAAATAAAATCTTTAAAAAAAAAAAGTATACATATTAAGAAAGAAAAATTTAAATTGTCTTTATTCACACATGACATGGTTGTCTATGCAGAAAATCTGAAATAACCAATGAAAAACTCCTAGAACTAATATACTATTATAGCAGGTTTGCAGGATATAAGGTTAATACCCAAGATTAAACACCCTTTCTATATACCAGCAATAAACAAGTAGAATTTATGATTCAAAACACAATAACATTTACATTAGCACCCCAAAAAATGAAATATTTAGGCATAAATCAAACAAATATGTATAAGATTTATTTGAGGAAAACTACAAAAACCTGAAGAAAAAGTCAAAGAACAAAATAAATGGAGAGCTATGACAGGAATACTCAATATTGTCAAAATGTCAGTTCATCCCAAATTGATTTATAGATTCAATACAATCTCAATCAAAATTCCAGTGAATTATTTCATGGATATTGACAAACTGATTCCGAAGTTTATATGGTAAGGCAAAAGACCTAGAATAGCCAATACAATCATATAGATAGATAGATAGATAGATAGATAGATAGATAGATAGATAGATAGATATAGATATAGATATCAATAATGCTGGGATGATGAAGATGATCATAATAATAATGATGATGATGATGATAAAAATCTTCTCCATCCTTGGTTGGGGCCTTTGGTAAATGAGAAATCTATGGTTCAAGAAGGTTGTCAGAGTTTTTCTCCTCTTTTCTTCTGATTTAAGCTTTAACTCCCTCCTCCCTTCCATTTTTTATAACATGTGCTTCTGAATCTACCATGTTCAAAGAGGTGGTCCTGGAAAGGAAAAAACAAGAACACTTCTTACTGAACTAGCACTAATGTAAAATGACTTTCTGGTCTCTGAGCTTAGCAGGTTCTAGAGGGGAGGGAGGTGAGGGGATGGGTTAGCCTGGTGATGGGTATTAAAGAGGGCATATATTGAATGGAGCACTGGGTGTTATATGCAAACAATGAATGAACACTACATCAAAAAATAATGATGTAATGTATGGTGATTAACATAACATAATAAAATTTTTAAAAATGCAAAAAAAAAAAAAAGCTCATTCTTTATCTCATTGACACTTCCATGAGTTCAGAGAACACACTAGGTATATTTGACTCCAATTTCTGTATTGTGAGATGTGTATTTTCCTCTGGCTAGTTATTTCCCCCTCAATCTCATCATTACTCATTGTAATGCTATTGGGAAAGATTTAAAATAGCTTAAGGACAGGTCTCTCTCCTATGTGGCCTACATCTGGTGTATGTGAAACACACACAAATTCTTTACAGTATTGATTTCTGCATGCATAGACCAAACCCAAAGCAGTGAGCTTAACTCCAGCATCAGCAGCTTGGCTACCCAACTCCAGCCCTTTAAATTTCTCAACTGGGAGTTAAAAAAAAACAAAAACCAACTCTACAATTTCACTCAAGTCTGTAGGCATCACAAATTAAGATCTCTGAATGGTCTTATTGAAGTACCCTCATTAGATAATTGGAAGTGGGGCACTCATAGCCACGTTCTCTTCATGCCTCTTCAAAAATCCTTTTCATGAGTCTTCTTGTCTCAAATTTTTACACTTGATGTAGGTAATGTATATTGAAATCCTGTAACTGCTTGCTCTCTATTTTGAAATATCTAATGGTTCTCTGTCATCCAACTCCCTTTGCTATCTGATGGCTATTGATACTCAGCCAAAACACTTTTAACATCCTATTATAAAGAGTTTGAAAAAAAGGAGTGAAATAGAATTATGCTTTTAAGGAATTACTCTGGTTGTTCTATAAAAATAGATTGTAGAGGGTGGTGGCAAATGTGGAAGCATAGAAAAGTCTATTAGAGTAGTTCAAATGAGAAGTAATGTTGACACAGACTGGAACTGGGAAAAGAAGTTACATGTCAGATATATTTTCAAGGTGGAAGCAGTAATGCTCATGAATTCTATAAAAAGTGTGAGGAAAAGAGAGGAATCAAGGATAACTACCAGATTTTCATCCTGAGCTACTATGCCATTAACTAGATAAAGACTGGGGCAGTAGATTGTTTAGAGAAGTTAAGAATTAAGAGTTCAATTTTAGACATGCTAAGTTTTAGGTGACTATTAAATATCCAAGTAGGAATGCCAAAGGGACTATTCGATATAAAGTCTAGTGCTCAAGACAGGTCTAGAAATCAGGGCTAAAAATATGTATTTGTACATTATCAACATTTAGGAAATATTAACTATAAGACTAAATAAGAATACCTTGGAATTGAAAGTAGCTAAAGGAGAAAAGAGAGCAAAAGATTTAGTAGCCTTCAGGCACTTCAAAATTCAGAGGTTAGGAAGATGAGGAAGAACCATCAAATAAGACTCGGAAGGGAAGGCCACTTCCAAGGTCTCAGAAAGGGGAAGCAAAATATTAAAGAGTGGTCATTAGGTAAAATGGTAAAAGGCATAATCTCCATTCCACATATTAAAAACTTAAGAATTGAGGGAGGCAGCACATATAGTTGTTGGTTCAAAGTACATTTCATGTCCTATAAGACAGCAGCTAGTACACCCAAGATGTTTTCTCATCAGTGATACTTTAGCTGAGACATGTGAAGGATCATCTAAGATTTTATAAAGCTAGCAGAAAACCCTTATTATTTTGTCAGTTAGCATATAGCAGTATTATCCTATTTTTGAAAGAAACAGTTAGCATTATGGTTATAATAATGTCTTAATATGCCTTAATCTATGGGTCCCTGAGTCAGTCCTAGGAGATGAGTCTCATTAAAAGAAATAATAATAATAAATTAAACTAAAAGAAAATAAGGTAAAGTGTTCCAGGTACACCAGAAACAGAAAGAGGAAAATATATAATTTTGCCTTACTATCTGCATTCATCTGTTTGCTCTACAAAGAACATCTGATGAACAATGTTCATTTTTAAAGTTGAGTTACCAGTTTCAAGCCTTCATGTACTCCCCAATTAACTCAGTGCTTTCAAAAGATGGACTTTGACTTTGCCCATTTAATGAACAAATCCAATCAGCCACCCTGTTAGTGAAAATGGGAAAGAGATGTCTTTGAGAATAATAAATAGCTAACTGCAGAAGGAACTCTCAAAGCATACTACTATAGAAGCTATTTTATATTCAATCTCACAATTGATTTTTTAAATGGATTGATAATGGTTTTTCTTTGTTTGTGACAAACCTCCACGTCAAACTCTGAGGAGAGAATCCATCACACTGGAATTCTGTTGCCTCTCAGCTAAGTCCATGAGATTCATGAGAAAATAAACGTTCATTGTTCAAATTACCTTCCTTTGATGGGAAGCTGAGGCATCACCCACCTATATGTTATAGGCATGAATTTCTTGTGTAAAATGGCCTTTGGTTCACAGGAGGTGCCTTTGAATACTAATGCTGAGCAAATAGAAGTCTAATAATCTCTGCTCAAGTCAATAAAGGAACACACTGCATTACAGAATTAGAGTATTGAATACAGACCACTGGAACGGGAGGATCATATCCTATAGCCTTTATAAGATCTTAATCCAAGCATTCCCCTAAATCCTGCTAGAATTAAAAACCATTGTCTGTATATTAGTATTGAGGGACCTGACTGTTATGTAGCTAGGGAAATTTGCCTGAGAAATTCCTCATCATCTCTCAAGTTCTAGTTCACATTTCAACTTCTTCATGAACTTTTTCAAATTCCCCATTCCTAGTCTCTCCCTTCTCTGCTTGCACAGATTCACATCACATTGAGAGCACCTATTCACATTTTCCTGTAATCATCTACTTATAAATCTATTGCTCACTATCTGTAAATGTAATCATTACTCTATTCCCAGAGGCCGGGTTAGCCCCACAACCTACGCGTCTCCCTAATCATCTCTGGAATGAATGACTGAATGAACATGACCATGTGATGGGGTGTAAAGATCATGCTGTGCAGGCAGCATTTAGTTCTCAGCCTGTGATTAAGCCTTCAGCTCTACCAAGGAAGCATATATGCCTATGCCATTCTTACTAATAGTGGATGCTGTTGGTGTCTTTTTCATAACACTTTTACTATTTAGTGTATATACATACACCCTCAACCCAACCCCAGCTGCTGTGAGTGTTGGTTGAAAACAACTCACAATGTATGAGGATTAACATAAGAATTAAAAAAAAAAGAAGAAGAAAAGAAGTGTGCCCTCTTTTGTATAGGAACAGACGCGGGGAAGATATTTGAAAGGTTTTGGAAAATATACCATTTTGCTAACTCTCTGTGCCTCCACATATAAAAGAGAGAAATATGGGAAATACAGGTGGTTTCTCTGAATTGTTTTATACAAGTCAGATTCTATTGTGA
>NC_138379.1:67686156-67711912 GCF_054177405.1 Leptonychotes weddellii
GCTAAGACTGCATTTTTGCTTAGTTTTCCTCCTGTTTAGTCCTGTTTTGCTCACTTACCTCTTCCTCCAATGAATCACTTGAACTAAGATCTTCATCTCAGGTTCTATTTCAAGGTATTTTACTCAACATAGCTGGCACTTGAAGTGGTTCTAAGAAGCAGACACTTTGATTGGAATTCTGGAGTGATTCATTCACTGGCTGGATGGCAATGAGGACCTATCAGTGATGATAAGTGTTGTATTTATAGTTCATGGCATGCTGTAAAGGTGCAACTGCTAAGACTTTCCTCTTTTGTGGATGGCAAAGGAACACAGGCAAAAGGGTAGCATTAGCTGGTACTATGTTTGGGGTTTGAGAGGTGAGGGAGAAACAGCAATTATAAGGACTATGAAATTTGGTAGATAGGTTCAAGTCTATTAATCAACAATTTAAAGCAAAATGTGAGTGTCTGAGGGCAGCATTTAAAAAGATTCTCATCTCCTGCAGCCAGAGGACAGACACAGAAAATCAGTCACAGGACTTAACTGAAAGAGAAGAGCTTCAGAGAGAGTTGGATTCCCAGTCAAGTCCCTTTTGCCAAAGCAAGGGCCATGATAGGGAAGGAATAGGATCATAAGGCCTATGATGGAGATGTCTGGATAAATGAAAATCATAAGGTTATTTCAAGAATTAAATGTCAGCATCCATGGAAATCATTTAACCATGTCTGGGACATGGGATATACTTGAACATGTGGCTGGTAGTATTTTTTACTTAAACAAATAAGGTCTGATTTTCTTTTAAATCTGACCACTTTGGGCAGAACTGATTTGGAAAGATGACACAAGATGAGTGGGCAATTATCTTAATCTAAAACTTGTATAAGAGATATCTCTAGACTACACTGTCCAATAGAGTAGACTGGAACCACATGTGCCGATTTTAAATTAAATTCTAATTAATTAAAGTTTAATTAGAATTTAATTTAAAATCAGTTGTTCAGTTGCACCAGCTATATTTCAATGGCCATGTTTGGCTCAATAACCACATGTGGTTCATGGCTACTGCAATGGATAGTGCAGATAGAGGATATTTCCATCATCACAGAAAGATCCACCAGATAGCACAGCTTCAAATTATGCAAACTTTGCAAGGTAAAAGAATGTTCTTCTTTGAGAGTGATTTATAAGTATAGTAGCTAATGGCACTTATGCCTACATCAGGGTGTGTTGTCCTTAATTGTCTTGCCTTATTATTCCTCACGGACTAAAATTTAAATGAAATAATCCTCGCAGAACTTTGATCTTGTTGAGTGTCACAAGAAGTGTTAGTCTACATGGTAGTAGCATTAATGAGAATATCACTTACAAGATCTCTATAGTCATTAAAAAACATTTACATTATACTGAGTTTGCTAATTTCCACTGGGATTTTCCCTAATTATAGTAATACAGTCTTTCAGATATAATTTGAATGTAGTGACAATACAGAGGCCAACTTAGATCATTTTTCATTCATTTTATAATATCATATTAATCCTTTTCCCATTTAATACTTCCTACCATTAATTCTGAATCCTGCTGGCAACTTCCTATACATAGATTGCTGTATTTATGCCATTTGGAAATAATCACATTGCTTCCATGTAAATGTTTTTATCTCAGATTTAATTTTATCAAGAAGAAAATGTGCCTTTCCCATTTCATTTGCATTTACTCACAGCATCTTGAACAATTGAAGGTCAATTGCTATTATTGGTTAGGGGGTGGACTTATTTACCAACAGACAGGCTCTGTGTTTAGCAATATTATAAATTACAGAAGTGATGCAAAAATTTGCTTTTTTATGTTTGAAGGTGACAAGATTAACCCTATCTCTATTTTTTAATCCAATCTAGTTATAAGAGCTATTTTGTATCATTATTTATTAATTGTGCAACTTTATATTAAACAACTGTAATGTACTATTAGTAGGATGATTACATTCAAACTTCCAAAATCAGGACTTTTTCTAAAAATTGCTGGATGCTTAATGTCATTTGACTACATTTTTCTTTTTCTAGCAGTTACTTTGGCATAACAAAGGCAGGGACACAGCAGATAGTAGATGTGATCCTTGCCTTTGGTCAGTAAAAGTCATAGGCAAAAATCTACAGCATAAATCTCACAAATTTACATGTTGTACATTAGGACAGAAAATTTAAATACAGAAAAGCATGAAAAATAATTTCAAAAAATTAGATGAAGTAGAAAAAAATTAAATATTCATTCACATCACGGTTTATTGTTTTGATGGATGGGGAGTAGCCGTGCACAATCCTTAATGTACAAAATCTCAGAAACAATTAATTGAACAACTTTATATGGAACTCCCCTTCAAACCCACAAAATAAGGACAAGTATAGATTTAACAGAGAAGCTTGACCTATTGGGTTAAATAATAATTGCTTACATGGTATGATTTAACAACTACTGATCAGTGAGGCCAGGCTATGTTTTGCTGCAATAACAAATAACCTAATCTTAGTGATTTATAACACACATGTATATATATCAGGGGTCAGCCACTGCTCTGCTACACATTATTTTCACTCTAGGACCCAAGCGTATGGAGCAGTCTCTGTCTGGAATATTGTTTGTCATGGTGGCAGAGAGAAGAAAAATATGGTAAACCCCATGCTGGCTTTTAAAGATTCTATGTCACTTCCTCCCATACTTCATTGTCAACACAAGCTGTGTGCTCACTTCTAAGTTTAGTAGGACAGAGATATATAAAACTCCCTCAAAGAAGGGTACGACAAGGGAAGAAAATAAAATATTTGCTGACAGTATCACAAGCTATACACAAGTACCAAGTGGCCAATTCATTCCAAAATATGCATATATATCCCTTGCTGCCCTTCCTGATTGTTTTCATTTCATCATATTATCTTTAGTTGATTCCCATTAAAATTTAAATATGCCACTTTTCAGATTCTGAATCTGAAGAGAGTTTGCAGTTTTCTAGCTGTGCTACAACAGAGCTTTCCAATCCAGGTTTAAATATCAGTATTAAAATGTCAGTAATAAAACTGATATTTCAAATCGTTCCTAACTTCCATGTCTATTTCCTCTTTCTTATATGGACCAGAACTTGGGAAGGAGAGCAGAGTGACTGAGGATTACCTCAGGCCCCAACATCTACCTGATCATTTCGTTCACAGTGTCTTGGATCAGAGAATACCTTTCTCTGGAAAGGAAAGGCATCCAAAAGAGGATTTCACATGCTTTATCCCATTTAATCTTTATAAGAACCCTGTCCAGTAAGTATTATTATTATCACTTAACACATGATGAAACAGACTCAGATAACCTAAGTCAATTGCTCAAGGCAGGGATTTAAACTTATGCCCTGTCAGCTACCTGACCTTGTTCATTCCCTTTAATGCCAAAAGTGTAAGCATCATTTAAGACCCAAATATGACATCATATTCTTATGAAAATCTGCCTCATTGTCCATCTTCCAAGCTGAGTTAAACATAATCCCTCCCTCTATTGTGTGATTTTCTCCTCCACCAGACCGTGAGCCTTCTTAGGACAAGAAAGTTATTTGTCTTTATATCCTCAGGGCTTACCACAATGTTTGTCATTGCATCATCATTAATATTAATATTTTTAAAAATCATAAATAAATGACTGAACTATGCAGGTAGCTTCAAGCTTGGTCAAAAAAGAAAAATACCCAAATCAGCGTATTAAATCAGATATAATACAAATACATTTGGATCTGAATAGCATTGAAAAATTTAAAGATAACGAATTGGGACTCAACTGGCCTAGGTCTTAACTGTGTCTCAATCACTATATACTGTTGTCATCTTGGTGCTTTAGTTTTCTCCGCTATTAAATAAAGGGGTAGGAATTGATGATTTTTAAAACCCAATCAGCTCTGAAATTCTTTGGTTCTGGGAGGAAACTTTTTTTTCATCACCAAAAGCAACTCTGAAAGGTATATACCTGTGGATCCCTTTGCTACATCAACTTATGTCAAGATCAACCAGTCAAATCAATCTTTCTCAAATATCTCTTCACTATGTTATTTCCCTATTATAATATATCCATTAGATAGGCCATTAAAATTTCTTCCATTAGCTGTCCTGACTTTATCAATTCAATCCTATCTCATTTCTCATGAGAACACAAATAGCAAAATCATATTAGGCAACAAGACAAAACTTGACTGGGAACCTGAAATGAATTCAGGAACAAGGCAGAAAAGAGATATCAGAGTAGATCTGGGAAGGGTATAGAAATTAGGAAACAAGACGTCAGTGGGGTGGAGACATAAAAATGGAGGCAAGACATGCTTTAGGCGGGAAATCTTAAGTATACTTCCTATTAAGATAGGAGAAGTGTCAGTCCGATGAACTAATCAACTCAACAAATATTATTGTGTACTTATGATATGTCAGGTACTTTCCTGGATACTAAAGACTCAAGGAGACAGGAAAGAGAGGGAAAAAAAGAAAATAAATAATTAAAATACAATATTTATGCTATAATAAGGATACAAACAAAGGACTTTGGCACCAAAAAGAGGATGCAATTAAATCTTTCTGAGGAAGCCAGAAAAGCTTTCACAGAATTCGTGACATGTGAGCCGAGTTTTCAAGAATTATTAGGCGCTTTTTAGGTATGAAAAGGTTTTTCCCAGAGAGGGAACAACACAGGAAATGACACAAAGAATGAAGGGCCATATGTTTTGATGGAACACCAAGAGTTTTAAGGTCACTGGAGATTAAGATACGATGGACATTAGGAAGAACACACTGGAGAGGAGGCCATATGGTGAAAGATTTACTTTGTTAATCTGGTAACGATGAGAAATTTTTAAGGAGGTAGTTGCACCCATGGAACCAAACAATTGCCACTCCTGCTCTAAGCCCCAGGTTTCAGAAAGCTTCCCTCTGACCTTTTTCCAGTCTTTTACCCCCTATAATACAAGAAATCTGTGGGACCAATTGAACATTCCTACCTGGAGCCCTTCCTGATGCCTTTTCCCCATCACTCTCCCAATGCCCACAACCCTCTTCTACCCTTCCATTCTAAACAATACTCCACGACTCTGAACCCTAAACATACTTGCCCAAATGCTGTCAAATCCACTTCCAGGGCCTGAAGTTTCCTTCTGCAGCTCCATGTTCTCAAGCACAGACCACAGTGCTGGTGTGTGCCCCTCTAGGCATGGGGAGAAGGTCAGAAGCTGCTGTTGGCTGAAGGTAGGGCTGTGGATAAAGCTCAGACATCCAAGTGTAAAGCAGAGCCAAGGTTTGAAGAAAAGCAGGAAGAGGGTAAGGGAGTCATAGGTCACAGAAACAGCTTCAATTTTACCTTTACCCATGCAAATATTAGGGGCAGGTTTATAGGCATTTCTCAGCTTTTAACCATTTCACAAAGTTGTATTAACTATAAGGATAATTTGACTCCTACATATAATTGTCATAGATATTTGCACTATAATTAAAATCTGATTTTTTTTACTAGCCCCCATGCTGACTTAGATTAATTGCCTCCCCGCACTATCAAGAAAGTAGTCCTTCAGTCTTTTAAAATTTTATAAGAACCCTAGATGGCCAATATGTCAAGAAGTCCACTCATCTTGAAGAGGAAGGGCCCTGGGTCTTCAGAAGACACTTCATCATAACAGCACAAGCAAACAGATGTATGCCAGCTCCCTAAGCCTCCTAGTATAGGACAGATCCATCATTGCCAATAGCAACCATCCAGTAATACAAGAAATTAAGTTTTTGCAAACTTCAATATCTTCAGCAACTTCTCCATGATAGAATACACTCCCTCAGCCCAGTTTCAAAAGAACAAAGAAAGCTTTTATTTTTCCCCTTAATTTTTAAAGGACTAATTCTCACATTTGGAAGACAAGAACAGGGCATCCCTTTACAAGGCAGCAAATGCACAGCTTACAGTAACTGGAGAAAAGCAGTAGCTGGAGACTCACTAGGAAGCACAGATGGGCTCTGTGAGAGTTTGATTTGCTTTAACATCCTCTGTGTAGTTGTCTCAACTGGCTTCAAAAAGTCAGTTGTTGGAAATGCAGTTTATGATTCAACTAAAAGTATTCACCAAAGCATATGTTCTTGGTTGTTAATAGTTATTTCAGAAAAAGAGATGTCTGTATTCATTCTTAAAATACTTACATTCGATCGTGGTTGTAATTTTTGACTGCACAATCCATTCGATGGAAAAACAAGACAGATAGCAAAGATGTCTGTGATTTTTATGGCTTCCTGTTTATTCACCAGGCTCCTAATTTCTTTTTTGCCTACACAGTTACTGAGGGGAATTAAGGCTTCTGCTCAATCTGGCATGCAGGAGTAACTTCTTCAAATAAGTTTTGCTTTGTGATACTGAAAATGCATCACTGCTGTAACTTTTTAATCAAAACTTATTTCCAAAGTCATTTTAAGGCACAAATTAAACCAGTCTAGATAATGGGCCAATTTTAACATTAGATTGTCTTTCAGAGACCCAGTGAAATGAAATGGAACTGTGCATCTTAGCCCTTAAAACATTGTTGTTAAATGAAGCAGGATCAGACAATGGGCAGGTGAGCATAGTATTTCACAGCAGGGTGAGTTGGGGAATTCTGTCCTTAGCGCTTCCAATCCAATTTTTAAAAATCAATTTAAAGTAAATTCCATGTCAGAGACTTAGGAAACCTACTGATACTCATTAAAACTACTTCCTAAGGAGAATAGGGTGGGGTGTCTGGTTTAGTTCTTTAAATAAGGAACATGAACCTTCAAAGAAAAGCCAAAAATCGACTTTCAGTTTTGAAATCAGCTTTATTGAGACCTGCTGAGTTGATTTTTACATGCTAATGGGATGTCAGACTTTAAAAGTTCCTAAGTGGTCAAGGTGAGTGCCTACATTTATCTCAATTCCAGGCACATGCCCAGCTTCCAATTCACTGTATTAAAGAGAAAAAAAAATCTTTCTAAGCTTAAAACCCACAATGACAACAACTCTGGCTTTGCGACAAAGCCAAACTGCTAAGCAGAATATTAAGTGATAAGGGCTAAACCCACCCTAAGGTGATGACTCTGAGTTCATACTGAATTCAATTAGGCCAGCTTCATTTTCATCATTAAATTATTTTGATGGGAGTCCTACAGCTGCTAAGGGAAGTGCTAGCCTTCAATATAATTCACAGAGGAAATGTTCTTGTTTAGTAAGTCAAGGAATAAGTGGAGTTAGAAGGAACCTCTAGCGTAACATCTCATCTATTGCTTGCCATCCCTACCACCACATTTCAGTGAAATGGATTTCATTATTCCTAAATCATACTTGACAAATTGATATCAAATCTCTCCTAGAGCATGTCACATGACAATTCACTGTTGCAAGGGTATTAAGAAAGGTTGCATAAAATAGAGATGAAGGAATACCCCGTGGCCATTATTATAATAGATGACTGACCTCCAAGAAGCTGAAGCATATTAATGTCTAGCCCAGATGAGTTATTTAGAAACCACTGGAATTTCCCTGTATGCTGGACACCTGTATCCAAGAATTCATGCTCTTTGTGAATTTATTGTGTATCCACTGAATACATGTGAACATGGCTTTTTCCGTAACTTAAATAATAAAGGACAAAGTAAACACAGCCCCCACCGGTAGCCAACATCAAGAAAAATTTGCAAAATAGTTTGTAACATATCAAAGAAATAGTACTTTTAAATTCTCTGTGGAATCAGGTGAAGTAATACAAATTAGAAATGGTCATACATACATATATACACAGCCTGGTTAAATATGCCTACCCATACACAGCCACCCCCTTTTAAACTGTGGCTAACATTTACTATGTCCCTGCTGTTTTAGTAAGAGTTCTTGAATATAATATTTCTCATAATCCTCTCATCAACCTTTTAAGGTATTTACTCACCTTACTTCACAAATGAAAGGGATCAATGATTTACTCAAAGCCACATGGCTAGAGAATGATAAAACTAGGATCGAACCTTTGTCTTCTGATTTCAGATTTCATCCTTTTTCCTCTACATCTTATGAATTAAGTTAGGATATTCTACTTAATTAAAATTAGCCATTTATGGGTCACCAATTTTCTAAGGATTTAGAAAAATATACTTCATAATAAAGCCTGTGATAATTGAAAATACATCCTCTCTGATGATCCAGCTCTTTTAGGGTTTAGTGTTACATTTGAAACATGGTTCATCCTGCAGCAATCATGTAAATGTAGGTAGTACAGAATACTTAACTAAATGTGTTCAGGCCCAAGACATTCTCTAGTAATTTGACTGCATTTTTCTTTATTTTGAGCAGAATCCAAATGCCTACATTTATTTATCACTGGCAGAAAAAATCAGGGAGTGTAGAGAGTCCAATTATTCAAATGTTTCCATTACTCAAATGTTAGACAAATAGAAATGTAAGCACCTTGAAGCTGAGGATCTTATTTTTCTTTTTTCCCTTGTGCCTAGCACAGTCTTAGCTTATAAAAAAAATGCTAAATTAGTATTTTTGAATGAATAAACATGGAACCAGTTGTGTAAAGTCCTAGTTGGAACCTCATGAGAATCTGCAAATGAACAAACATTACATGCAAAGGAAACTCTATAGTCCCCTAGCACTTGAACATAATTAAAACTCACTGTAAAATTAACAGCAAACTTTACATAGTGTGTTCTATTTGCCAGGCACCTTTTTAAGACTTTTAAATATATCTATTCATTTACTCCCTGAAATAATTTTATGACGTATGTATTTTAATTATGTATATGTATGTCTCTCCTTTCTTCTCCTAGATATTAGGCTGTTTTAAAGGGACTAGACCTTATTCCTCTTGTAAGTCAAGCCTCTACCAACCTGCTTAACACATAGTATATGTTGGATAAGTAAATAAATTCATGAGTAGTAAATTGTTTTTCTCTCTGGGGAAGGTAGTGCAAAGATCAGGTCACAGCCATGAGTGCCTTCTACACTATGCCTAGAAGATGACTGCTTGAATTGCAGCTACCACTATAATACTCACACTTATTTTTGTAACTCTGCAATTTATTCAAGGATTGGGCCATTCAGAATTACTCCCTAACCTACCATCATGGCAAGTCCTTTGAATCTATACTCTATACTCTATTGGATCAAAAAGCGTATCTGCCTGTAAAACATGCAACTTGTACTTTCATAGGATAAGACTAGAGTTAATAGTTAATGATAAGACAAGAAAGCAGGAGCCACACAGAAATTCTTAGGTGTGTCAGAGAGTCAGAATGTTGGGAGATTAGGCTGATCTTGGGCATGTGGCCAGAGTTTGGTTACTGGGAAGATAAGTGAATATATGTCAATGTTTGATACTAAGAGACAATATTCCTGGGTCTGTTCGAAGTCAAAACTGAAGAAATACAACCGAGTGATGAGATCCTGAAATTAAACATGAGTAGATTTGGATAATTTCTTTAGGAAGGAGGACTTCTGCCGGGATTTAGTGGCAGAAAAAGTTCTAATTGGATGCAGAGACATACCAACTAAAAGGCTAGTTATAGAGATACTATAGATGTGATGAGATAAAGAACAGACAAATGAAAGAAAAATTGTCAAGATTTGGTGAATGAATAAAAATAAACTGGTAAGATAAATAGAGAATCAAGGATGATTTCAGGAAAACTGCAAGGAATTTCAAGTCTTAGTGATGGGGAGGAGCGGCAAAAATAGAAAGCTCTGGAAGAAATGCTAGTTTAAGGGAAAGATAAGTCCCTATATAATTATATTGAGTGTGAGATGATCCATCCAAAAGCATATAGAACAGAATATCAGAAAGCTCAGCATTATCCCTTAGAGTCCCCAAGAGAATGAAGATATTTTAATGTCATCTAAGTCAAGGAATAGAAGCTTCAAAAAATTTCTCAACTGTCAGATGGATATTTTCAGACCAAAAAAATTTTTGAGGTGTCCAGACAATGGCCACTAGTATTTTTGCTTTAGGGAAAATTGGTGGACCTCTCTGAAGCCTGACCACTCTAATCTTCTACCTTACCTCTAAATGAATATTAAAATCCCGGAGTCAATGACATTTCTTGCTCTCCATTATATCCCTAACATATAGAATATCACCTGGCACATAGTAGAACCTCTACAAATATTTGTTAAATGAAAATAAAGGGCAGGGTGGGATATGAAGGAAAGCAGGGAAGGAGGAAGACAGGGAGGGGGAAATACCACAAAATGCTACTGATTTGCAGCAGACCATGAGATAGAAAAAATTAGAATTGCTTTTACAAAGTTTCACTTTAAAGATCTCTTTATAGGATAAAAGCATCTCTAGGAACAGCACACAAAATATAAAATAACACTGATTGATTTAGAAACAGAAACACATGCGTTTTCCATACTTTTTTTCCCCCAAACCCACATTACCCTCAGAAGTCTGCTATTGAAAACTGACAAAGTGAGAAATAATGGTTGGGCACTTAAACCATTTAGAAAAACCTCACTTACTTCCTCTTTCATCATATAATACATACACACACAAATACTGATTCTGAACACATTTCATCCCTCAGCTGTTTCATTGTACAATGGGGACAACTTAAGGGGACTTAAAGGTGAAAAATGAATTTTATACTCTCATAAAAAGTTAAAGTCAGCCCATCCATGGCTAAGGTGATAAAACTGTAGGTAGTAAATATTCTTTTTATTAATCCTTTTAAGTGATCTGGAGAGGAAACTGTCCCACAGTAATCTTACCTTTGTTCGTTGGATTTTATGATTGCTTCTTTTAGCTACTAGTCATTAAAGTAAATACAGGATCTATCTCATCTTTACCACAAAGAAAATTATGTAATATGAGGACAAAGGGTTATAGAAAACAGAAGTTACTTCCTCCACCTAAAAACTCTGAAGAATTACAAGTTCCAAATTCCTTTTTTTTAATGAAATGTTTAAAACTCACTTTCAGCTAATGTCTTTTTGTTAAATGAAAGTTGTGTTCACAATTTTTGAAACATACTAAATTTATGCAGTAAAATCTTCCTTTATCAGAATTTAGCAACCAAGGATCCTCAAAGTTATAGGAAATTTTATTCACCCTCAAACTTCATGCTGAAGAAGCATATAGAAACAAATTACTTAGAATCTTAGTGACCAGGGCCCTACCTAGGAAAAGAGCAGAGGGAATTTAAAGAAAGGCAGCAAAGAGAGGTTTAAGGTAAAAGCTGTTCATCAGGCACAGGGAACAATCCACTTACACCGGAGAACTGAAGGTTTGTTTCAGAAGGAAAAGTAAATTGAAACTGATTGAGGATCAGAAGTGGACTTTGGAAAATTATACCATGAAGTTCCTAAAAGGTATGAGAAGAATTAGGAATGGGTACAAAGAAAACTATGCAAATGAATGAGCAAGGAAATTATTTTTATCTTCAGGGAAAGGAAGCATAACCACGGTAACACTCAACAGTGAATAACATTTGTATAAGCATAGTATAAAGACTTAACAACTAATTATTATTTTGCCAATAATTGTAACAAAACTATATTAAAAACAAGTTTTTATCCTCCCTAACAGAAAATCAATGGATAATGTGGAAAAGTGATAAATCAAAAAAACAGACACATACCCACAGGCAACAAATACTAACATAAAGAAAGATTCCTTAAGTGGACAAAATGGAAGGAGAAATTCATGTTGGGAAACAGGTGTGAGCAAAATAATGGTGCTGGGAATGTGCAAGTCATGATAAAAAAAATTGTGGGAAATGAGACAATCATTCTGTGGACTGTTTTGTATGCTAGAATACAAGGAGTTGGAATATTGCCCTTCAGGCCACAGAGAACTAATGAAGACTTGAATAGTGGAATAACATGACAAAATTGTTTTTCAGAACCTGAATCTAACTTCAGTGTGTTAAGTGGGTTTGGGAAGGAGACAAACTATAAATTGAAGAATCAGTTTGATGCTTGGAAAAGAGTACAGAGACACCTGGGTGGCTCAGTCAGTTAAACGTCTGCCTTCGGCTCAGGTCATGATCCCAGGGTCCTGGGATCAAGTCCCACATCAGGCTCCCTGCTCTGCTGGGAGTCTGCTTCTCACTCTGCCTGCTACTCCCCATGCTTATGTGCTCTCTCTCTCTCATTCTCACTTTCTCTCTGGCAAATAAGTAAATAAAATCTTTTAAAAAAAAAGAAAAGAAAAGAAAATAGTCAAAGTAGCTAATTGAATCTATAGGCCTATCCCTTCATTAACATATAGTTATAGAAAATTGAGATTTGAAATACTATAATTTTATTAAAAAAATATAAATTAGGGGTGCCTGGATGGCTCAGTCGGTTAAGTGACTGCCTTCGGCTCAGGTCATGATCTCAGGGTCCTGGGATCGAGCCCTGCACCAGGTTCCCTGCTCAGCAGGGAGTCTGCTTCTCCCTCTGCCCCTCCTTGTGCTCTCTCTCTCTCTGTCTCAAATAAATAAATAAAATCTTTAAATATATATATATATAGGGCGCCTGGGTGGCTCAGTTGGTTAAGCGACTGCCTTCGGCTCAGGTCATGATCCTGGAGTCCCTGGATCGAGTCCCGCATCGGGCTCCCTGCTCAGCGGGGAGTCTGCTTCTCCCTCTGACCCTCCCCCCTCTCATGTGCTCTCTCTCTCAGTCTCTCTCTCTCAAATCTTTAAAAATAAATAAATAAATAAAATCTTTAAAAATATATATATATATATGTTAATTAATACTTGAGAATTTATTAGTGGAGTATTTGGCCTCCTGCAACAGAATACCAGTTAATGAGTGATATGCTGTTAACCAAACTATTTAGCTTGCTCACTCCCCCAATCATCAGGTAATGTCTCCTATCAAAGAAGAATTATGTTGTATACCTCCTGACCAAGTTGGCAAAATAGGCAGGGTTCCTGACTTTGCACCCCTCACAAGAAAAACTAACAACCATTCAAGAACCATTCAGTGCACTGAGAGAATACCACTGAGAGAATCCCTAGATCACGAGGGTGAGGCTGAAGCATGCCCCTGCATCCCAGAGACTCAGACAGACTGAATTAGAAGGGTAAGAGAAGCAGCTACAAGTTGAACACATTGCACCGCCCCCCCCAGGCCAGTGCAGCACCCTGAGGAGAGGTCTCCCCTGAATCTCTACCTTCTCTAGTGGAAAAGAGAACCCAGGGGAGACAACCAGACCTCAGCACTGTGGATTGCTTTGTGGAAGCCACTATACTACCAAACCCCATATGGATTGCAGGGGAATCTGTGGGGTTCAACCACAGGAAATCTGACTACAATGGAGAAGTGGGGAGGGTCTTAGCAGATCCTGCATTTATATCTGCTGTGCCCAACTAGTCATCACAACCAGCAATTTTGTTCCTCTTAGAACCACTTTGGAGGCACTATCTGACAAGGAACTTGGCAGGATGCAGATCTCCTCAATTCAGATTCTTAAACAAGTAGTTTTTCAAGCCTTAGAGACCAGTTTATCTAGTCAGGGAGCTAAGGCACAACCTCACCAGTTGTGGAAAGTGTCTCCTGGCTATATCTGACCTTAGGGGCTGGTGGGAGCACCTGGAAGCCATGTAACTCAATGCTCAAGCTGAAAGGTGGGTGGGTAGAGCTGATCACCCCCAGAACAAAGCCAGTACCAGGTGTGGAGGATTTCCATGGTATGCACAGGCAGAGTCATCAATTCATTGCTAAGGCCATGGGTATCTGCCAGCCACTCACCCCAACTGGAGAGCTGTTGGGAAATTGGGAGTTGCCTGGAGTAGCCCTCCTCTTCAAACCTAGGCAAGGGGGCTGAGATACAGCCTCACCCACTCAGAGTGTGGCTCCCAGCCCCATCTGACCAGGAGGGCTGGCAAGAACACCTGGAAGCTGTGTGGCCCTGTGGTGCTTCAGCCAAGAGAGGAGTGGAAGAGCTGACAGTTTGCAGAGCAAAACCAGTGGACTTGTTCAGCTAGGGAACTTGGGGCACAAGTTAGCCTGAGTTAAGATAATGAAGAAAGAGTTTTACCAGCCTTAGAGATACTTATCCTTTTTGGGGGAGAGGGCTTTATAGATAAATAGGTTATAATGAAATAACAGAGTGATGGTTTGTTGAGGAATAAAAACTCAAGCAGAGTCTCAGTCTCTCTCCACCCCAGCTCTAGCTTTCAGTGTCTGCCTTATTACTGGCCAATTTGAAAGATGAGGCCTTGGTGGGCATGACAGGCTTTCTCAGGCCCTTGGAGGCTTCTATCTTCCTGGCCAGGGGTTCAGGCAACTTCTTAGACCTACCACCCCTAGGAGAAGAGCAGCCTTGGCTTGGGCAACCACTTCTTTAGGAACATTGTTTTCTTTCTTTTTGTCTGGAGAAGCAACAATGTTCTTGCCCTTGGGAATCATGAATCTGACACCTAGCTTTTGTTTTCTGTGGGCCTCGCCATCTTGGTTGCTTCTTCTGCCTTTGATCTTTGACTTCCCACTGGGGCCAGTGGCACTGTGAAGGGCCTGCGTGGCCTTGTCTGGCTATTGGGAAGCCTTCTTGGCCTTGCTCCGTCTTGCCCCTTGGTCTTTATTCTGGTCACCTTTCTTTGGAGCCTTCCCTTCACTGCATCTGGTTTGGGAGGAAACAGCCTCACCTCTCCTGGCTTCCTGGGTCCCCTTTTCACCTTGTGTGGGTTTGGAGGATCTTTCTTTGCCTCCTTTGGTTTTTTGGGGCTAATGTGCAGCCCATCTCATTACTAAATACCACCTCCCACCTGCCCATGTAACCAGTGTACATGGTTCCAGCCCTGCTTACAGAAGCACGTAAACAGAGAGCGCAGCCTATGGCTTTCCCCATCTGCAGAGCAAAATTGGTAGTCTCACAAGACCAGGAAATTCAGTGCACACTCTTGCCTCATTTAGGTCCCCAAACAATGAGCTATACAGGCCCTGGTTCCATCCTGCTCCTTCCTGCCAGGCCTGACTAGAGAATCCAGACAACCATGGAGCCCATCCAATACCTCACTTGGGTGGAGAACCAAGACAGAAGTCCTAACCAACTATTCTCAGCTAGTGACACACCCTCCCCATTCCCTTCCTCAGACCTCAAACAGTTGGCTCACCACAAAATTGACCATAATAGTCGGCCCTACCTACCCAAGAACATTACCAGAAGATATGCCCAGAAACCCAACCTGGGCTGACTGATGAAGATTCATCTCTGCCAAAGCAATGTAAAATCTGGAAGAGGAACCCAATTACTCAAATGCACAGATACTAATGTAAGGAATAAGGTATCATTAAAAGCCAGGCAAATATGACACCACCAAAGTAAACTAATAAAGTTTAATAACTGATCTTAAAGAAATGGAGATCTAAGAACTGTCAAACAAAGAATTCAGAATAATCCTCTTAAAGTTTAATGAACTTCAAGAACACACAAACAACTAAATTAAATTAGAAAAACAATGCATGAACAAAGTGAGAAATTCGAGAAAGCCATGGAGACCATCAAAAAACACCAAACAGAAATTCTCTAGGTGAAAAATACAATAACTAAACTGAAGAATTCAATACAGAGTTTCAAAAGCAGACTTGACCATGCAGAAGTAAGAATCAATGATCTGGAGGATAGGACATTAGAAATTATACAGTCAGAGGAGCAAAAAGAAAAAAGAATAAAAGAGAGTGAAGAAAGTCTATGAGACTTATAGGATACAATGAAAAGAAACAATATTCACCTTAAGGTCATTCCAGAAGGAGAAGAGAAAAGAAAGGGGCAGAAAGTATATTTAAAGCAATAATGGCTGAAAACTTCCTGAGTTCTCTCCTAGGGAGAGAAATGAGCATTCAGCTCAAGTCCCAAAAGACTCCAAATAGTTTGAATCTGAACAGGGCTACACTGAGACACATTATGATCAGTCCAAAGTCAAAGACAAAGAAATAATTGTAAGAACAGTAAGGGAAAAGAGAGAAGTTACATACAAGGGAACCCCCATAAGACTATTGGTGGATTTCTCAACAAACATTGCAGGTCAGGAGAGAATGGGATAATATTTTCATTATATTGAAAGAAAAAAAATGGTCATCCAAAAATATTATTCCCAGTGAAGCTGTTTCATGGTAACCACAAGAAAAAAACCTGTAGCAATTATACAAATGAACATGGTAAAAAATGCAAGGCATACTGATAACAAAAGACATCAAAACACAAAAAAGACAGCAGGATAAGAAACAAGTAAAAACAGATCTACAAAACAACTAGAAAACAATTAACGAAATGGCAATATTAAGTCCTTACTTACCAATAATACCTTAAATATAAACAGATTAAATTATCTAATCAAAAGACATAGAATGGCTAAGTGGATTTAAACAACAACAACAACAACAAGAAGTTCCAACAATATGCTGCCTACAAGAGACTCACTATAGCCTTAAGGACATATGTAGAGAGTCCCTGAGAGTGAAGGGATGGAAAAAGTCATTTCAAGCAGATGGTAACCAAAAAAAAAAAAAAAAAAAAAAAAAGCAAGGGTAACTATACTTATATCAGACAAAATACACTTTATAAAAATGGTAAAAAAAAGACCAAGAAGGTCAATGATAAAGGGGTCAATCCATCAAAAAGATATGACAACTGTAAATATTTATGAGCCCAGCATAAGAGCATCTAAAGGTGGTCAAAAAGTACAAATTTCCAGTTACAAAGATAAGTAAGTACTAGGGATGTAATATACAACATGATGACTATAGTTAATACTACTGTATGATATATAGGAAAATTATTAAAAGAGTAAGTCTGAAGAAGACTCATCACAAGGAGAAAATCTTTTTTCTTTTCTTCTTTCTTTTCTTTATATCTGTATGAGATGATGGATGTTAGAGGAACCTATTCCAATAATCATTTCACATTATATGTAAGTCAAACCATCATGCTGTATGCATTAAACTTATACAGACATGTATGCCAATTATTTCTCAATAAAACCGGAAAAATGTTATTTTTAATAGAACTCATACATTAAACAATAAAAGGTTATTATAATTGTTTTCTGGTAGCAAACAGTTTATAGTATTTTACTACATAGCATGCAGCATTCTAGCTTTACATATATTAAGAGAATTAATCCCTTAATAACACTATGCAGTAGGTAATACTCTTATTCTTTGGTTACAGGTCAGTAAGATACACAAGGTTTAAATAACTCACCCAAGGGACAATAGCCAGTAAATGTTGAAAGTGAGATTTGGATTCAGGCAGTCTATTGTCAAGAATTCACACTCCTAGCCACTATACTAGGTTAAATAAGTGAAAATTAAAAGTAAAAAGATTTCTTTGGGCCTCTCATTTCTGTTAATCAATGCTTTCATATAAAAAAATATAAACATTTGGGGACTTATACCAGTTGAGCCTCATTTTCCCTCATCTTTAATAGCCACGTCACCAAGGGGCTTTTGTTAGCATTGTGGTAAGTTAAGGGATATAATAGCCCCAGTTCTTTGCATCTCCTTGTATCTAGGACTTCCCACTCTTGTCTCCAGGCTTATTCATATATTATGGGCTACATGGTGTCTTCCCCCTAAAAATGCATATGTTGGATCCCTACATCCTCTACCTCAAAGTATGACTGTATTTGGGGATAGGGCCTATGAAGAGGTAACTAAGTTAAATGAAGTCATTAGAGTGGGCCTTACCCAATCTGACTTGTGTCCTTATAAGAGGAAATTTGGACACACAGACATCAAGAATGCAAGCACACAGAGGAAAGACCACATGAGGACAGTGGAAAAGTGATCATCTGCAAGTTAATGAGAGGCGCCTCAAGAAAAAAACAAACAAAGAAAACAATCAAAAAACCTGCCAACGCCTTGATCTTGGGCTCCAGAACAGTGAGAAAATTAATTTCTGTTTTTAAGGCACCCAATAAGCCCTAGCACACTAATAAATCATGCAACTTGCTTTGCCCAGTAGGATGTTGGTATATGTGACACAAAGAGAATCTGAAAAAGCACTTGTATCTTTCTACTTGGTCTCACTTTTATTCTTTGTTATCACCCTAAGAGTATGCTCAGTACCTTCTAGAAGAATTCAAAACAAATGGAACAGAGTTGAGTAACCATTGTTAAATCTATCCTAGGTCATTCAACACCTAGTCAACTCCCAGATAGATAACCAAAATTAGCCAAGACCACATCCTGCTCGTCCAGCCAAAAGCACCAAAAATCTGTGACCTAAATATTTGATTATTGTTTTAAAACACTGTTTTGTGGGGAGCATTTTGTTCAGCATTATTACAGCAATAGATAATTGATACAAGCATCAAATAAAATATAGTCACCTGGCACATAGTAGCAGCTCAATTATTTAAATTCAGCTTACACTCTTCTCATATGTTTTGAAGGAGGCCAAAGTAAACAAATAAATCCTAAGCCAGTTTAATCACATCACTTCTGCAGACAAGGCTCTAGTAATTAGAAAAAGTATAAACTAAAACATTCATTTCAAATGTAAGGGAATTGATGAGAATGTAAGATTTTCTTCTTTCAAAGGACATACATATCCATTACACACTATTTTAAATGTTAACAGACCTCATTTCCCTAATGTCATTAGTAAAGAAATTCACAATTACCTGTAGGTTCATTAAATAAATCAAACCTCTAATTCTCTCAAATTAATTATCATTAGTGCAGATGATTTCTGCGGCCACAGTAAATAAAGCTATTATCAACTGCCAGCCATGCTTCTCTCAAAGCAAGATTTAATTCCATTATTTTAAAAGGGAAACTCAGAAAAACACATAGGCTTAGTATGAGAAGAAGGTAGAAGCAATCATTCAAATCAACTCTTTCTCAAAGAATCTAATGCTTAAATACTTTCTGTATTGTTCCCCAAATTTTGTTTCCCAACTGTTTCAATCTTGGTCCATGCAGGAGGCAGAAACCATAACATAAAAAGAATTTTATTATAAAGAATCATTAGGCAATAATAAAGTAGATACCATAAGATGTAAAGAAAACTCTGTAGGACCGGCAGAAAATACCCGAATAAAGACAAACCTGGATGAAGGTGCCCACCCCCAAGGAGAGGATTCAGACCTTGTCAGAAGAGCTATGGTTGCAATCCACTAGACGGTGGGAAAGTTCTCTGTGTTGCCCAAACCAGAGCTGGTCCACAGTAACTGGGCAAATGAAATAACCTTTTGAGGCACAGAGGAGCTCCAGCCAGTGGGCTAGCATGCATACAAACAGGGGAAGTCAAGGTGCCATTGTGGGCAGGAGGTCTGGAGCAGGTGTTTTCCATGTTGGGAGAGCCACAGAAAGGTTACCGACAGGCTGGATCAGGACTACAATCTCAGAGGAACATATATTTTCCATCTGCATGGCTGGGCAAGGCATCACTGGATAACCTCACAGAAGGCTGACCAAAGGTGTAGCCTCTGGATCCATGAGACGTCCCATCCTCCTGCAATATCCTTGCAGCGCCCTCTACTGAGGAAGCTTAACATTATGCTCGCAGTAAAGAAGTGGTTTAAGGAATTCCACCCATTACTGCAGAGCAAGTTGAAGAGCAAAATGTGAGAGTGAATGTGGAGCTGAGAGGCAATAAATTGATAACTGGCACACCCACCAAAGCTTAAACACTCACTGTGAAGGAGGATTCAACACTTCCCAAGCAATGAAATTATTTCAATAGTAATTGTAGATTTTATCTGATTTGTAATTTTTTCACCTAAAAAAAAGAAATTTACCAATTTAAAAAACTGAAAATATATTTATGGCCTTTCCAAATACAAACACATAATTTAAATTAAATTAGCAACTCATTTTTGAATGATTCTTATTTAATAGCTAAAATTTTCCATTAATAAATTATAGCATATGATTATAGTAGAGATGAAGAGTTAAAAGACAAATATGTAATGACCTTTTGAGTGTGCTGAAACCTGAGAAACATATCTAAATATTCAGAAAATTAACTACAAATCTCTACTTCTAATAAGAAACCTTCTTTAAAACTGCAAATGTAATGATCTCCAGAACTGGTTCAAGTTCACTTAATATTTGATGTAACTAAACCCTTTATTCTCAGAGAAGCTAAATGCTAGAGTCTTAGCAGTGAGAAATAGGATTTCTTCCTAAAATCGCTCTGTGTTAGTTTGAAAGGTTACTCTAAAAATAGTACCCGGGGGGGAGGGGTGTGTGTGGCTGGTTGGCTCAGTCTGTTAAGTGTCTGCCTTGGCTCAGGTCATGATCCCAGGGTGCTGGGATCTAACCCCAAGTCAGGCTCTCTGCTCAGTGGGGAGTCTGCTTCTCCCTCTCCTCCTGCTTGTGCTTGCTATCTCTCTCTCTCTCTCTCTGTCAAATAAATAAATAAAATCTTAAAAACAAAATTTAAAAAGTACCCTCTATCACACATCTCCAAATATGTATGTCTGGCACTCAACTGCTTCAAATTATATGTTGAAAATTATTTTCCCCACCAAACTTACCCTTTCTCTTGCCTTCTTTATCCCATCTGATGACTTTAATATCCAGCCAGTTGTTTAAGGAACAGAACTCTGTGTCTTTCTAAACTAACTCAGCATTACCAGTACTCCAATACTCCAAAAATATTCAGATTTCAGGATGCCTGGGTGGCTCAGTCAGTTAAGTGTCTGCCTTCGGCTCAGGTCATGATCCCCGGGTCCTGGGATGGAGTCCCGCATCAGCCTCCTTGCTCAGTGGGGAGCCTGCTTCTCTCTCTGTCCCTCCCCCTGTTGTGTTCTCTCTCTCTCTGACAAATGAATAAATAAAAATCCTTATATAAATAAAAATTCAGATTTCTTCACCTTGATACCATGACATCTGCTATGTCTTGTCCATGAAATGAGATTCCCTTCCTTGCCTTGCCAGTGAACTCCTACCTATGTTTCAGGGCCCACCTCAAATTTTCCTCCTCTCAAACAGGAATTTCATAAATAGCATAAGGGGTCAATTGCTGAAAATATGCTTACCGATTTCACCCTTTATCCTTTTTTTCTGTTTTTCTTTGAAACTAATGAACAAAAAAAAAATTTTCTTCATCTTTTTTAGAAGTTTATACTCAGTTCTAACAACTTTCACAATATTACATAAACCTTTTATTTAGGGTTATTAAAAGATCTGTCTTCCGCACCAGATAATGAACTCCCTAAGGTTCTGCCCAATTCATCTTTAGAGAAACCTAACATAGCAAATAATAATGTAAACAGATGAGTTGAGTTGACTAGTTTCCTTTAAATAATTCCCTATCATATCTTTGCCTTTCTGGAAGAAATACCTCAAATAGTTTTTCTTATAATTTTCAGCTGACATTTCTTTAGAGTAATATTCAGATAGGAAATACAGCTTAGGGAAGTTGGCAAAAGATGAGGCCAGAGAGATAGGGAAGGAAAATCTTGCACACCATCATAAAGAATTGGGATGTTAGCCTAAGAAACTAGCAGGAGTCTTAAGTCCAGGGGTGCCTGAGTGGCTAGTCAGTTAAGCTTCCAACTCTTGATTTCAGCTCAGGTCATGATCTCAGGGTCATGGGATTCAGCGTTGCATTGAGCCCCACATCAAGCCCTGCATCAGGCTCAAAGCTCAGTGGGGAATCTGCTTGTGATTCTCTCTCTCCCACTCCCTCTCCCTCCGCTCCTCTCCCCCATGTGCGTGGGCTCTCTCTCTCTCTCAAATAAATAAATATATCTTTGGGGAAAAAAGTCTTAACTCAAGAGAGTTAAATGATCTGATTTATATTTTAAAAAGAGAACTCTGCTATATGAAAATTGGATTTTAAAAGGTCTCTACCAGTTACAAGGCTAGTGCAATTATTGAGGCAATAAATGATAGTTGGTAGCAGGGGAGAGAGAGAGATATACACAGACTGTGTATTTTGTTGGTGAAACAGATATGTGGGTAAGAAAAAAGGAGACATCAAGATAACTACTACTATGTTTCATCTTGATCAACTAAGTGAAGAGTGATACCATTCACTGAAGAGGGAAAGAGAGGTTGAGGAATAGTTTCAGAACAAAATTAAAAACTGCATTTAAACACATTAAGTTGAAAATGACCAGTAAAAATGAAATATGTCAATATGTCAAGCCAAGAGCTCAGGATGAAGTAAAGGCTAAAAGGATTCATTTAGCACTTGAGATTCATTAGCATTTGGACAGAATTAAATCTATGGTGCTGGATGGAATCACCTAGGAAGAAAGTCAGGTGAGTAGGAGAATAGATGGAAGACTAAGGAATTAACTCTGAGGTCCCCCAATATTTAGACACAGGATAAAGGCAATGAAAAAAAAAAAACTGAGAAGAAAGGCACAGTGAAAGAGGTGGAAAACCAAGGGAAAGCAGTATATCATAGCACACTGCTTAGTTCTACAGCAAGCGACATTTATACAGTCATGACCAGTGTCTAGAAAATTTGGCTATGGTTACAAAACAGAATGAATAGCTTATTAATCTTGAAAATATAAATGTAGGTTTATAGCAAGCAAAAAGTGGGAGATGATTGGAAAAAGAAGAGAGGGAGCAAAGTGTGAGGGTGCTAAAATCTTCATTTATAAAGTGGAAAGATATTCACTAGTGCTGAACCAGAACATACAAACTATTTTGAAGTGTTGATGTAACTAGAATTACTACCAAAAAAATTAAAAACTCTTCCAGGGAAGATATAGAATAGAGGTCTGTTCCTTCTCATTTTAAATCCTTCTACACTATTTGATGTTTTAATCATATGCAGGTTTTACTTTAACGTAAGTAAAATTTTTTTTAATTTAAACAGTGATTCCAGAGCCTCATTGGAGATGTATGATGGGGGGACGAATAAAATTAAATTGAATTGATAAGGCTGAGATATCCTGACCCAGAAATTCTACTTCTAGTAGTATTCCCTATGGAAACATTCAAAAATGAAGACAAAGATTTATGTACAAGAATGTTTGCTACAGTATTAGTTATATTGGTAAAAAGCTGGAAACTACCTACATAATAAATATTTGGAGATGATTTAAATAGTTTATCCATAAAATAGAATATTAAACAGCCACTAAATCATTTTTGAGATTATTTGGGAGCATATATAATGTTCATATCACATTATTATCCTAAGTGAAAATCTGAGATTAAAAATTGTGTGTGTGCACATACTCATGCATAGCATGGGATGCCCAGGAAATACACGGTTCAAGAACAGGAACTGACATTTCTGTGCAAAACTGAGAATTTACTACCAACAGATCCTCCCTAAAGAAACTTTTTAAATTTGTACTCCTAAAAGAGAACATTCTAGAAAGGAGGTCTAAGATAGAAGAGCAATGGTGAAGAAAGAAAATTTTAAATGTGTGGATAAATGTAAATGAACATTGATAGTGAACTTTAAAAAAAACAGAAAGAACTAAAATCCTAGGGGAGAAAATGTATAATTGGAAAAAGCAAGATGAGTTAAAATGTTTTAAGTTGTTTTAAGATGAAGGTAAAATTATTTAAACATTTTAGCATATGCATACTAAAAAGTCTAGGCTAACTGTTGAGAAAATACATGGAGTTTATGGCTTCTGAAATATATAGGGAAAAAAGGGACAAGGTAGAAACTATTTGACTGAGAAATAGGCAAAAGAAGAAAAGAATTAAAAATTAGGGAAAAAAACAGAACTAAATAGTGCAAAATAAAATGGTAAAAATGAATGCAAGTATATCAGTAATGATTTGTTATGATTTATTAATATAAATGTACTAGACTGAACAGTTAAAACACAAAATTGTGAGACCGGTAATTTTTTTTTCACTTCTCAATCTTTAAGTTTTTTTTTATTTTATTTTATTATGTTATGTTAATTACCATACATTACATCGTTAGTTTTTGATGTAGTGTTCCATGATTCATTGTTTGCATATAACACCCAGTGCTCCATTCAATACGTGCCCTCTTTAATACCCATCACCAGGCTAACCCATCCCCCCACTCCCCTTCCCTCTAGAACCCTCAGTTTGTTTTCAGAGTCCATAGTCTCTCATGGTTCGTCTTCCCCTCTGATTTCCCCCCCTTCATTTTTCCCTTCCTACTACCTAAAACCCCTTTATGAGAAATAAGACATAGTACTCCTACTCTAACAGGAATGCCATGAGAGTGACTTGAATTCCCAGGCCTTTGCATCAGCTATGACCCTGTATACAGCAGCTCTCAAAATTATTCACTTTCCCCAGTGAACAATTACCTACATATATGACTAAATCCCTTTGGGGAAAACTGGGAGAGTTTGCCATGACATTGCAGGGTCCTTCCTCAAAGGATATGATCACTCATTGTAATTCTGAGTATGAAAACTGGCTCATGTCTGGAAATTGGTAAAGGAATCATTGATTTATCATTGGGAAGACTCACCTCAGCTATTTATGCCTCATGATTTATTTTGATTATATATGTGAAGCAGTACCCTTGTTGACTGCACATCTATCCTGCTTCTAGGAAAACCATGTTCTCTGAGTCATCTTCATGTAACCCTCGAGTCATGACTCCCTACTTGCCATTCTAACCTTGCTGTCCATTATGGCAATTAGGCCCACCTTGGTTATGAAAATGAAGTGTTGCTACCTGTCCTCTATTATTCCAGGTTCCTATCATTCCCCACCCTTTATTACTAAGGAGATCCCTACTATAATAGCATCTCCAACCATATGCACCTCTCCTGAGCTTTTCACCATGTTGGTCCCCTCACTAGTACATTCCTTACCACCTTGGAAAATGGAGTAATCTTTGGGCCCTCCTAAGGAAAACTGTCAGCAAAATGGGCCCAATTGAGCATGTCCAGTGCTCTGAGACTTTTGATTGCTTCCTTCACAGTTATCCATAGCAGTTCTGGCATCTCTATTTTATTTAAGAGAATTATTGCTTTTTCCAAGTATTCAAGAGCCATCTCAGCAACATGGTACAGCAATCACCCATAGCCCAAGCCAGGAATTCAATGCATAGAATGCTCTAGATTGACACTGTTCTCTTAACCAGCTTTATAATTGCCCCCCAGTGTCCAGCACCCTCAGAGTTAACTTTTCTTGTTGCCAGTTTTATAGCTCTTTTAGTGTATAATCTCTTACCCTTAGCAGTCCTAACATTTCCCTAGTTAGTTTATGCTAAGATTTTACATTATTAGTGGTGTGGCGGTCAGGAGAAGTGAGGTCAGTTCCCGAGGAGAAGGACTGACAAGGCATTGGCCTCTTTGGAGGACTTTGCAATGTCTCCAAGCAAGGAGGGGGGCTGTATCTTCAAAGGGATGAATGGGCCATTTTTGTAGGCCAAAAGGATTCAGAATTTAGGAATTCAAGATTTCAAGTACATCTACTCAGATATCCTAAGTGTCAGGTTCCACTTTTTCCCTATCAGGGTGCTAGTTTTGACAAAAGAGTTTTCTCTGAAGTTCTGTGACTTTACACATTTAGAACTTTTAGAAGAAAATATAGGTTATCTCTGTAACTTTGGAGTAGATATGCGTATCTTAAATAAGACACACATACACAAAATCTCAAGGAAATCAAAGAAAATTAACTTTATGAAGAAAAGAGCTTTTATAAAAGCAAAATGACAGATCTAGAAGAGGCATTGCAAGTCAGACTCATGTAGGTTAAAAGTCTATTATTTTCTCTTTCATTCCATTCCTCTCTGTGATCCAATCCCAACACACAGCAAGGCAGTGCCTGGGGACAATGAACAAAAGCAGGGCATGGCATCAAAAGGAATGAGATCTTGCCATTTGCAACGACGTGGATGGAACCGGAGGATATT
>NC_138379.1:67712412-67747561 GCF_054177405.1 Leptonychotes weddellii
GGGCACATTTTGCATGGAGCACTGGGTGTTATGCACAAACAATGAATCATGGAACACTTCATCTAAAACTAATGATGTAATGTATGGGGATTAACATAAGAATAAAAAAAAAAAGACTACATCTATAAAAAAAAAAAAAAAGCAGGGCATGGAAGCAGTGGTTCTGTTACTTAACTCTGAAATCAGATTCATGTGTCTGATGCACAGTAAGCCATTCTCTAAGTCACCAGGTTTGAAGCAGAGGAAGTTTTATAAAGGGTAGCTCAACAAGAAGACAGGGGAGCATTCCCAAATCTGTCTTCATAACTGAGGTTAGAACAAGTTTTTTTATAAACGTAGGGGTTGAGATTACATACATATTGATGCAAAAGGGCTGGGAAACATGTCTATTCATGAGAAAAGATGGAGCATATACCCTGAGCAAACATATATGTAACATATATGCCGTGTTCACTTTGGGGTAGAGACTTAACATCAAAACAAAGCAAAATTTAGTCTCTAACATCAGGAGGTTATCCTAGGGCAAGGAAAGGGGATTATGGACATAAACTAGATGGGATCTTGGGCTCTTATCTCGGGTAAGGAATGGCGGGTCTTATTTGTTCACAGGCCGAACCATATCAGTCGACCTGGAGTCTGGGCTTGTGCAAAGAGACTAATGGATTTATTAATGGAGTCTGAGAAGAAACAATAGCTGATTACAGAGAAAGAGATCTCTGAAAAACAAGCTTTAAATTTTCTGCTAGTTTGAACCTCATTAATCCACCTGGTTTCAGGTGGAAGACTTCATTCTACAGCTCTCAGGATGACACCACTCCACTTTATTCTGGGCATCCTTTTCTGGTTAAGCTCTGCAGCCCAAAGAGCACACCCCTAATGCACAACTTCATTTCTCCCACTGAACATAAGGCTTCACATTTTCACACCTGAAAGGACCTGAGGGTGAGTCTACTGCTTACAGTACATGAGAGTTTTACTGCTGGCCAGATGACAGAGAACTTTGCACTTAGAGATGTTAAACTGAACAGTGTTCACAGACATTTCAGTTCATAGAGAAATGATTGCTTTAAGTGAAGTGATCAGTGGATGAACATCAGTGAGTTTGGGACTCCAGTCTAGCATTTACTGACAGGTGAGACATCTGGGATTGCAGGAAGAGGATGTATATGAAAGTGGGGGTGATAGTGCATTGAGTTTGGAGTGGAGTCACTACAGCAGGCAAGGAAGCTGCCAGGCTCCCCAGTAAATAGGTATGTCCTTGCTGTCACCCTCATGACCACGCTTCCTGCTGTCACTCTGAAGGCAAACAAAACTAAAGTAAAATGTTAAGAGATATGGAAAAATAATATTAAAAAAAATAAAGAGTGGATGACAAAGTTAGGAAGGATTAAAACTGAAATTGAGAGTGGGTTAGGAGAAAAATAGAAATTAGAAATGAAGAATGAGCACATGAATGTAAATAAAGATAAGAGATTAGGAGTTTGTTTTTTTTAAAGATTTTTATTTATTTATTTGAGAGAGAGAGAGCACATGAGAGGGGGGAGGGTCGGGAGGGTCAGAGGGAGAAGCAGACTCCCTGCCGAGCAGGGAGCCCGATGCGGGACTCGATCCAGGGACTCCAGGATCATGACCTGAGCCGAAGGCAGTTGCTTAACCAACTGAGCCACCCAGGCACCCGAGATTAGGAGTTGTTTTTTTTTTGTTTTTTGTTTTTTTTTTTTTAAAGATTTTATTTATTTATCTGACAGATAGACAGCGAGAGAGGAAACACAAGCAGGAGGAGTGGGAGAGGGAGAAGCAGGCTTCCCACTGAGCAGGGAGCCCGATGCGGGGCTCGATCCCATGACCCTGGGATCATGACCTGAGCCGAAGGCAGACGCCCAACGACTGAGCCACCCAGGCGCCCCCGAGATTAGGAGTTTTTAAGTAATAGGATAAATAGGTGAAATTAAAGATAAAAGTCAACTGGATTAGTGGATCAAAAGTCATAAAAGTATAGGACATAAAAGATTATTGTTAAAAGCTAAAACCCATTAAATAAAATGTAACAAAGGGAATTAAGGATTAGAAAATATGAATTATGACAAAAAACTAAGAATAAGAAAGACTATAGAAATGTTTGAGATAAAACACATACAAAATGCTTGAAGATTAGATGAATAGATGAGAAAATAATATAAAGGAGTGGGGAGGGAGACAAACCACAAGAAAGCAGAGGGTCTCCTTCATTGTGCTAAATTGCCCCTCTTTGTTTTTGCTGTTCCCACCGTGAGATACAACTTTCTACCTTCTATATCTGGCTAGTGACTCTATATCCTTCAAAACTCAAGTTCAGGAGGCAACATATACACACACACACAAACACACACACCTTTTTACCCAAGCTGGGTTAAATACTTCTCTGTGACCTAACAGAATCCTACATATATTTTGGATCAATATTTCTCTCTTACCTTGCCCTCCTCAGGACCTTACTTTGCATTCTTTGCTGTACAAAGAAATAATATTATAATCACTTTTTTAAAAGATTTTATTTATTTATTTGAGAGAGAGAGAAGGAGCAGTAGAGAGGGGCAGAGGGAGAGAGAGAAGCTGACTTCCTGCTGATTAGGAAGCCCAACTCAGGGCTCAATCCCAGGACCCAGAGATCATGACCTAAGCTGAAGGCAGACACTTAACCAACTGAGCCACCCACCCAGGCACTCCTATAATCACTTTTAAAAATAAGATACAAATAAGAAACTTTATCAAATCCTGGAGGGTTTTTTGGACTATAACCATTCAGCAAGTATTTCCTAAATATTCACTCTGTGCCAAGTTCTGTGCTAGGATCTGTGAATACAGAGATCAATAAGACCTAATACTTGTCCTCAAAGAATTAATAATGAGTTGGAGAGATAGCTTAGTAAGCACAAATTACAGCAGAATGACCCTGAAAAACATATGAGTTTTACTTTTCAAAATTAGTTTATTTTGACATCACATCTAACATTAAGCCTCTCTACATTAGTAAAACTTCCATTCTCTGTTTCCAGAGCTACATCCTAAAAGGAATTTTGAGTGTCCTTCAGTAAAGATTTTATAACACAGTAAGAGAAAAAGCAGTCTATTTGAGGCATCTTTGGGAAAACAGTGTAAAGCAAAACATTCATTTGGTCAGCTACCTTATTTCACCAGGGTGATGCACTGCTGGGCTGGAGCATTTGATGGAGGTGCTCAGGGCAGGAAGTCCATAAATTCTTGTTAATAATTTTAAGGTGCCTTTGCCTCTGAGCACAGGCATAAGAGGCAAAACCCCACAGTGTATCTACATACATAAATTCTGTTTTATGAGATGCTACTTAGACTCATTTTGTGGCTAGAGGAAAAATCAATAATATAAATTCCAAAAAATAGTTCTTTAAGAAAAATAAAACTTTTCTTCCCTTCAGATTGAAGAGTTTACCAAAAGACTGGTATTGATGAATAGAGCTCTCAGATTTGTGTTTATCACCATGCTTTATATTGTCTTGCAGGGGTTCATTTTCCATAACAAAAATAAACTCTTCCCTCCTATGATGGCTTTAATGGGATGGAAATTACTATAACTTCCTAATTTAAGAATTTACTTGGGATGATTACTGGAAAAATATTTAGAATTTTATTTCAAGGTACATAGTATACCACAACCTCCTTAAGTGTTAGGTAATTGGCATTTATCAACATTCATTCTTTTATGAAAAGAGAGAATTGAGAAAGAAATGCATGACCCAGGACTTGGAGTCATAAGGCGAAAGGGTTCCAGATTCTATGTTGTAATGACTTAGTCATACAAATTACTCAACTGGTCCAGCCCTCAGTTCCTTCATCTGAGAGGTAAAGACCGTTTTTACCATGTAGTAAGGATCACATGTAATTACATATATGAAACCCTGTAAACAGAATATCAGTACACAAATATAAGGAGGAATCATCTGAGATATATGGTCAAAAACACAGTGCAATTCCTTAGTCAGATCTAACCTTACTCACTGGCACAATAAGACATCAAAAAAGTCCTTTTGGAGAAGTAACTTTACGCTAAAGACAAATCTGACAAGTTTGGAAGGTGTCAGAAATGTGATTCATCATCTATCATATGTGCCAGGCATTATTTCAATGTCTTACTATATATTAATTCATTTATTCTTTACAACAACTTGAAGGTGGATTATAATTATTCACACCATTTACAAATAAGAAAATTGAGGTTCAAAAACTAAAATAACTTTCTAAAAAATGTTGTCATGATCCTTTTGAAATACCAGGTATTAAGCTGATAATGTTTCCTATGTATGATTTTAAGTCATTGAATTAGAGATTGCCCAGATATTAATTTAAGATTTATTTCAAGAGCTGAATTAATAGTTCAGCCAATCAAAAGTGAGTCTAAATTTCTAATGCCTGGGTTACCAAAGTAAATGAATGCAAGGAATTTTTCCTTGATTTACAATGAATTAACCTTGGTGATGATGGACTAGAAAGCAGGATGTCCCTTCTTCTGGAAGTAGGAAAAGAAAAAGAAGACTACATAAAAATAGTCTTGTACAGACTCCAGAGATGCAGTGTTTTGTTCCAATGACAGAATTGTTTCTGGATGATGCCTTAAACCTAACCTCACTTCCCCCAGGTCCAGCTGATATCAAGCACAGCTTTAGTTCAGAAGGAGCCAATACCAACCATATGTTCTAAAAGTCCTATTATTATCATGGGCAATTCAGTATGTCCACATTTGGAGGATGGGAGTAAGTTAGAGTGGGAAAGCAAATAAGGCTTTTCTAAACTTAAAATTTATATCTTCCTATCTTATAATTCTAGTTCTCAGTCTTGTACTTTAAGCTAAGAGATGATATTCCAAGGAAGCCAACAAAGGTCCAATCCAGAGTCCTAAAACCTAAGACTACATGTTTTTCAGAATTCATAATTTTTCAGATATTAGAAATATAATTCATGATTTTATCATAATTATGTAACATCCCCCACAGGGTCTAGGGCGGCCCATAAGCAAACACTTTAATATCTTTGCAGCAAAGTGTATGAATATTCTAGCAAAGTGGAATGATAAAAACTATAAATAATACCACATTAGAATGAAATAGTTTTGACATAAAATGAACTTGCTACACACTTAAGAAAAAACTTTTGGTTTTTGTATTTGAATTCTGGACCTTTTCCATTATTCCTTGAGGCTAAAACCAAAGTGATCTTGTAGAAAGCTACAACCTCCAGGAGACCAGTATTAGAATATCAAGCTTCCTAAATAAGGCTAGCTACTAAAAAAGAGTGCCCTCTGGCCTTTGTTATTTCCTTTCTTCTGCTAATTTGGTCTTAGTTTGTTCTTACTTTCCAGTTCCTTGAGTTATAAAGGTAAGCTATTGGGGTTTTTTTGAGATTTTTCTTTTTTTTTCTGAATGTAGGGTTTTATACCTACGAACTTCCCTCTTAGTACTGCTTCTGCAGCATCCCATAAGTTTGGAATTTTGTGTTTCCATTTTCATTTATTTCAAGGTATTTTTTTATTTCCTTTTTTTTCTAAGATTTTATTTTATTTATTTGAGAGAGAGAGAGAGTGAAAGAGAGAGCACAAGAGGGGGTAGGGTCAGAGGGAGAGGCAGACTCCCCACGAAGCAGGGAGCCCAATGCGGGACTCGATCCCGGGACTCCAGGATCATGACCTGAGCTGAAGGCAGTCGCTTAACCAACCAAACCACCCAGGCACCCCTGATTTCTTTTTTGATCTCTTCTTTGACCCACTTGTTCAGGAATATGTTGTTTAATTTCCACATATTTGTAGATTTTTCAGCTTTCCTCCTGCTATTGATTCTAGTTTCATACCACTGTGGTCAGAAAAGACCGGGTACTGTTTTATTATGCCTGCAAAACATAAGTTAACAAAACAATAATGCCTTCTTTAGTGAAATGAGATGAACATTTTAAGTCTACAAAACTCCTAACAGAATTGGGGGATCTCATAGAAGTGTTCTGCCTAGAGAATCAGTTATTCTTTCCCATGGCTCTCACCTGAGTGTTGTTTCTGTAAAACTTCAAAAGTTCTCTTCTCTATGAACTGCAAGTGACCTTGGAGTCAGAAATTGCTTTGCCTGTGTAAATAGACAATTATTTTACTGAACACTACAGGGTCTATAAGTCAACTGAGACAATCAAGTAGCAGTAGGGTATCAATCTAAAGAGAGAATCTTGCCCTTGCAGGCATTTCTTCATTTGAATGCACACCTGCAACTACTATTCCAATAGCAAAATCTTAATTACACTCAATCAACAACAAAGATATTTCTATTTATGATCTGTCCAAGGTCATTTATTTTTGCTGTTATCCAACCTGTGTTAAGTATCCAAAAAATGAAAAGATTTCTAAGTCTTTGGATATACACATATCCCAAATAAAAGATATATTTCCTTGATCCAATAATCTACATAATTGAATTTTAAATAGAGAGGAAATGTTAACAGCAGCATAAAGGTCATAGAAGCAAAAGATTCTCTCTAAAGAGAGAATTGAAACCATATAATTATTTCATTTTTCTTCTACATTTTAAGCCATATTTAGAAAAAAGTATACAATAAGGATAGCTTTGAAAAAGCAGATCTCACAAATTTAATGAGATCATATTTTGTAACAAAGTAACCAGTCTGAAAAATTGAAGGAAGTATGTGAAGTACATGCCTAGATATTGACAATATTGTCTGTTTTCTGTATTTATTGAATATTTGCTGTATGCCAGGCATTGTGCTAGGAACTGAAAATAAAAAATCAAGAAGACAATGTCCTTATCCCATTAAATATTCTCAATATTGAGAAAGATATATATAAATAGAAAGTTTTATTTAAGTATTCATGTTTCCCCCAAATTAAAATTTTAATGGCAAGAGTACACAGAAATTGATACTTTCATGTATTGCTGAGGAGAATATAAATTGATTGAGGTGTCTTTTTAGAGTGTATTTTTGTGACACTTATCAGAGGACTTCAATATATGCTTCCTCAAGCAAATCCATTTCTGGGAACTCATCCTAAAAAAAAATAACTGTGAAGCTGCACAAGGATTTATCTAAAAGAAATTTCATTACACAATTTTTTATAATGTTACAAGATTGGCAACTACTTAAAAGGCAACAATACAGAATCTGGCCAAATTATTTAACACCTATGAAATAGTGCATGGCCATTTAAAATAATGTTATCAATATTATGAGGAAATGCTGGCTATGTTGTCAAGTGGTTTTTTTCTTAAATAGGCTACAAAGCAACATGTTCAATATAATGCTATTTTTGCAGAAACAATTTTATATGCAAAGGGACGAACTGGCAAGAATCACCTCTCATTTTCTCCATCAGTGGGAAGCCAATAATCAAAATAATTTAATCATAGTTGGCACCATTCCTTCTAGTGCCAAAAAGAACAACCATTGACAACCAGCATGGTTTTTGTTGTGATTCAGCCAAGTTTTAGGTCTGGTGAGAAAGAGCAAAATGCTTCTCAGCATAATAATGGGGCCGTCTGTTGTTCACAAAGGACAAAATAAAAAAAAAGAAAAAGAAAAAAGGCAAGGAAAAATGTCCTTTCCTTATTACCAGACCAGCCTGTGTTTTCTCAGAGGAAAATTAATCCTTGTCTTGTGAGGACATACTCTACAGGTCATTTAGTTAAGAGAAGCTGCTTTCAAATGTGAAGAGGCTGAACTGGTACTAAGAGACTGGCATTCACCCTTCTTCACAGGAGAAAGGTCCACTGCCCTCTGTCATTTGTTATGTCTAGTACAGGAGTCAGCAAACTATGACCTAGGGGCAACTCCATTCTGCAGCCTATTTTTGTGTGGCACACAAGCTAAAAATTGTTTTTACATTTTTTAATGTTGAAATATATATATATGTATATATATATTAAAGATTTTATTTATTTATTTGAGAGAAAGCATGAGCAAGGGAAGAGGGAGAAGCAGACTCCCCACTGAGCATGGAGCCCCTTGCAGGGCTCCATGTACAGGGCTCAATGGCAGGCTCAATCCCAGGACCTTAAGATCATGACTTGAACTGAAGGCAGAACAAGCTGAGCCACCCAGGCACCCCTCAAAAATATATTTTTTAAAACAATGTCATGTGACATGAAAATTACATGAAACTCAGATGTCAGTGCCCATAAATAAAATTTTATTGGAACACAACCATAGTCATTTATTTATATATTGTCTATAGCTATTTTCTGCTACATCAACAGAGTTGTATTGCATCAGAGAGAGTATGGCTCATAAAGCCTAAAAAAACTTACTATTTAGATCTTTCAAAAAAAGGTTTACTGAGGGCACCTGGGTGGCTCAGTTGGTTAAGCGACTGCCTTCCGCTCAGGTCATGATCCCGGAGTCCCGGGATCGAGTCCCACATCGGGCTCCCTGCTCGGCAGGGAGTCTGCTTCTCCCTCTAACCCTACCCCCTCTTGTGCTCTCTCTCTCACTCTCTCTCTCTCAAATAAATAAATAAAATCTTTAAAAAAAAAAAAAAAAGATTTACTGAACCTTGGTCTAGTAGAGACATCCTCAGTGTGCTTCTCAGCAAAGCTCAGGTGGCATTCAAGTTTGCAATACCTCCTGTGAGGAGATGGGCAGCTTTCCAAGGGAAAAACTTGCATTGCAGGTTAGAATGATTTAAAGTATCACTTCCTTCCTTCCTTTGAAGGGTTACAAAGAAAACTCTGAATGTTGGTCACCGTAAAACTTACCTCATATAAGTTTGCAAAATCCTCTGCTTCAGGACCTAAAATGGGAAGGAATCCTGACACACCCAGGTTACATATAATGTAACACAAGTACTGATATCCATCCCCACGCCCACCCCTCATTTCAAGGTTCAGCTTCCTTTAAAATACCCTAAAAAGTGAAGCTTTCTTTAAGTCTCTCCCAAGCTGTCCACTCAGAAGCTCCTCTGGGGCAGCAGTTTCTCCTGGCTTAGCCACGGGCCACCTCTCTGCTGCTCCTCTTCATCTGGAACTCATGGACAGACTCTTATTTGGACACCATCCCCTCTCTACAAGTACTAGCGAGAGAGGACAGTGTGCAGCATTCTTCCCTTTTATTCTCTGGAAAACCACTGGCCAAGCCTACAAAGATACAAATTATTTTCTACTCCTAGCTTTTTTGCCTCCAAATGTTCCTTCATCTAAATTTCCCCAAGCAGATGTCTTCTACCTTCCAGAGAACTCCATTCCTTACAAAAAAGATTTATCTTACTCCAGAATCCATTCCCTGTCCCCTTCCCCCAAACCAGGCAGAACTCTTCTCCAAATCTTTTGAATGCAGTCTATAATAATTCTGGGGCAGTGGGTAGTAGAGGGACCTCCAACAGGATGATTAATGGTGGTCATGACATCTCAGGTCATGCAGACAATGGTGGGTGGCTTTGGAAATCCAAGTTTCAAATCAAATCATAAGCCCTCTGTTATGGACTGAATATTTATGTCCCCAGAAAATTCATGTCATAAAGCCCTAATCACTAATGTGATGGCACTTGGAAGTTGGGCCTTTGGAAAGTAATTAGGTTTAGACGAGGTCATGAGAGTGGGATTAATGTCCTTATTAGAAGAGGAAAAGAGAACAAAGCTCTCTTTCTCTCCACCATGTGAAGATAAAGAGAGAAGCCAGGAAAAGTGTTCTTGCCAAGAACTGAATCAGCTGGCATTTGGGGATTTTGGGTTTCCAGCCTCCAGAATTCTGAGGAATAAATGTCTGTTTTTAAGCTACCCAATCTACGGTATTTTGTTATGGCAACCCAAGCTGATGAAGGCACCCTCCAAATAAGGTCACATTCTCAAACTTTGTTAATGAACTGCATATGAATGTGTTTAATCTGACCAATCTTTTCTAGTAGGTAACTAATGGACGAAGCACTACATACTAACACACACACACACACTCACATGCACTCAAACAATATACTTGCATGTACTTACCATACATCTCCCAAGGACAAAAACTACTTGTCAAAAACTATAAAATATTTGTTAAAGTTGTTTGTATGGCTGCAATGTAACTTCCTTTTCCATCCCTTCTATAAAAGCTTTATCAAAGTCTATGTAAGATCATTAAAGTCTATAATTCATGGTAAATGAATTCTTTTGTGGAAAGACCAAAAAGACATGACATTTCATGTGGATCAATATGGTGTGGTAAACATTATGCATTTACTTAACCAGAAGGCTGTTTAGCCAGAAAAGCAACACTATTAGGCCTCTGAGATAAAAGCAACAATATTAAGCCTCTGAGATATTTGCAGAAATCTAAAGGGGAGGCTTTAAGCCACCATAAACTGCAGAATAAGAATCAAACTATAAATTGATCTTTGTTGGCCAGGGAGATATCAGTTATAATTTTAACATGTAAGTTTTAATTTTGTAGCAGTTATAATGTTTTAGTTGTGTTATGCACTGAATTGCATCCTCCCAAAATTCATATTTTGAAGTCCTAACCTCCACTGTAATTATTTTGGGAGATAATTAGGTTTAGAAGAGGTAATGAGAATGGAATCTCCATGAGGGTATTAGTGCCTTTATAAGAGGAAGACCTCTCTCTCTCTCTCTCTCTCTCTCCTTCTCCCTCCCTCTTTCTCTTTCTTTCTTTCCCCCTCTCCCTTTTCCTCTCCCTCTTCTTCTCCCTCTTCCTCTCCTTTTCCATGTGCACATACTGAGTAAAAGCCATGTGAGCACACAGTATGAAAGTGGTATCTGCAAGCCAGGAAGAAGGCTCATACCAGAGCCCAACTATGCTGTTACCCTGATCTCAGGCTTCCAGTCTCCAGAATTGTGACAAAATACATGTCTGTTGTCTAAGACACTCAGTCTATGTTATTTTGTTATAGCAGCCCAAGCAAAAGCAGAAATCAGTTTTGAGAAGTGAGGTGCTGCTCTAACAAATACCTAAAAATGTAGAAGTGGCTTTGGGTAATGGACAGAGGCTGGAAGAGTTTTGAGAGACATGCTAGAAAAAGTAGAGATTTCTGTAAAGAGACTGTTAAAGGTGATTCTGGTGAGACCTCAGAAAGAAAAGAGGAGAGCTATACAGAAAGTTTCCATCTTCTTAGAGAATACATAAATAATCATGAACAGAATGTTGGGAGAAATATGGATAGTGAAAGCCATTCTGGTGAGGTCTTGGATGGAAATGAAGAACATGTAACTGGACAATGGAGAAAATTTGATCCTTGTTATAAAGTAGCGAAAGACTTGGCTGAATTGTGTTCATGTTCTAGCATTTTGTAGAAGGTAGACATTTGATAAAATTATATTATTTAGCTGAGGGAATTTCTAAGCAGAGTGTTGAAGGATTTGCTAGTTTCTTTCTGATTGCTTATAGTAAATTTCAAGAAGAAAGAAAGAAATTTAAGAAAGAATTGTGAAGCAAAAAGAAACCAGAACTTAAAGATTTGGAAAATTCTCAGCCTATCCATATTTCAAAGAATACCAAGAGTATGGCTGAACAACCATTTGATAAGATTAGCATAGATGTGAACCACAGACCTAATCAGTCATCCCAGTGGAAACACTGCCAGTTTGAACTGAAGGGGAAATAAATGGGACAAAATGAAGTGTCTTAGTCAGTTTGCACTGCTAGAACAGAATACCATAGTCTTGGTGTCTTATAAACAATACAAATTTATTTCTTAGTTCCGGAGGGTGGGAAGTCTAAGATCAAGTCACCAACAGATTTAGTGTCTGGTGAGGGCCTGCTTCCTAGTTCATAGACATCTGTCTTTTCACTATAACCTCACGTGGCAAAAGGGGAGAGGGAGCTCTCTGTGGGGTCCCTTTCATAAGGACACTAATCTCATCATGAGGACTCCACAGTCATGATCACTGCTCAAAGGCCCCCACTTCCAAATACCATCACATTGAGAATTAAGTTTCAACATATAAATTTTATTTTATTTTTGTATTTAAATTAAATTAGCCAGCATATAGAACATCATTACATTCAGATGTAGTGTTCAATAATTCATCCGTTGTGTATAACACCCAGTGCTCATCACATCACATGCCCTCCTTAATGCCCATCACTCACGTACTCCATCCCCCTACACACCTCCCCTCCAGAAATCCTCTGTTTCCTACAGTTAAGAGTCTCTCATGGTTTTTTTCCCTCTCTGATAACTTCCCATTCAGTTTTCCCTCCCTTCCCTTATGATCCTATACACTGTTTCTTATATTCCACATCTGAGTGAAACCATATGATAATTGTCTTTCTCTGACTGACTTATTTCACTCAGCATAATACCCTCCAGTTCCATCCACATTGATGTAAATGCTAAGTATTCATCCTTTCTGATGGCTGAGTAATATCCATTGTATATATGAACCACATCTTCTTTATCCAGTCATCTATTGATGGATATCTTGGCTCTTTCCACAGTTTGGCTACTGTGTACATTGCTGCTATAAACATTGGGGTGCAGGTGCCCCTTTGGATCAATACATTTGTATCTTTGGGGTAAATACCTAGTAATGCTGTGTCATAGGGTAGCTCTATTTTTAACTTCTTGAGGAACCTCCATACTGTTTTCCAGTGTGGCTGTATCAGCTTGCATTCCCACCAACAATGTAAGAGGGTTCCCCTCTCTACACATCCTAACCAACATTTGTTGTTTCCTGTCTTGTTAATTTCAGCCATTCTGACTGGTGTGAGGTGGTATCTCATTGTGGTTTTGATTTGTATTTCCCTGATGGCAAATGATTTGGAACATTTTTTCATATGTCTCCTGGCCATTTGTATGTCTTCTTTGGAGAAATGTCTGTTCATGTCTTCTGTCCTTTTCTTGGCTGGGTTATTTGTTTTTTGGGTGTTGAGTTTCATAAGTTCTTTATATATCTTGGATACCAGCCCTTTATCTGATATGTCATTTGTGAATATCTTCTCCTTTTCTGTAGGCTTCTTTTTAGTTTTAACTATTTCCTTTGCTGTGCAGAAGCTTTTCATCTTGACACCAATAGTTCATTTTTGCTTTTGTTTCTCTTGTTTCAGGAGATGTATCTAGCAAGAAGTTGCTGTGGCCGAGGTCAGAAAGGTTGCTGCCTGTGTTCTCCTCTAAGATTTTGATGGATTCCTGTCTCACACTTAAGTCTTTCATCCATTTTGAATTTATCCTTGTGTATGGTGTAAGAAAATGTCCAGTTTCATTCTTCTACATGTGGCTGTCCAATTTTCGCAGCACCATTTGTTGAAGAGATGGTCTCTTCAACAATGGTTTTTTCCATTGGATATTCTTTTCTGCTTTCTCAAAGATTAATTGACCATAGAGTTGAGGGTCCCTGTCTGGGCTCTTTATTCTGTTCCATTGATCTATGTGTCTGTTTTTGTGCCAGGACCATGCTGCCTTGATGATCACAGCTTTGTAGTATGGCTTGAAGTCAGGCATTGTGATGCCACCAGCTTTGGTTTTCTTTTTCATCATTCCCCTGGCTATTCTGGGTCTTTTCTGATTCCATACAAATTTTAGGATTGTTTGTTTCAGCTCTGTGAAAAATGTCGATGATATTTTGTATAGGGATTGCATTGAATGTGTAGATTGCTCTGGGTAGCATAGACATTTTCACAATATTTATTCTTCCAATCCATGAGCACAGAATGTTTTTCCATTTCTTTGTGTCTTCCTCAATTTCTTTCATAAGTGTTCTGTAGATTTTAGAGTACATACCCTTTACCTCTTTGGTTAGGTTTATTCCTAGGTATCTTATGGTTGTTGGTGCAATTGTAAATGGAATCGATTCCGTAATTTCTCTTTCTTCTGTCTCATTATTAGTGTATAGAAATGCAACTGATTTCTGTGCATTGATTTAATAACTTGCCATGTTGCTGAATTCCTGTAAGAGTTCTAGCAATTTTGGGATGGAGTCTTTTGGATTTTCCACATCAAGTATCATGTCATCTGCATAGAGTGAGAGTTTGACTTCTTTGCAATTTCAATGCCATTTACTTATTTTTGTTGTCTAATGGCTGAGGCTAAGACTTCTAGTACGATGTTGAACAGTGGTGAGAATGGACATCCCTGTGTTGTGTTCCTGACCTTAGGGGAAAAGCTTTTAGTTTTTCCCCATTTAGAATGATACTCTCTGTGGGCTTTTCATAGATGGCTTTTATGATATTGAGGTATGTTCCCTCTATCCCTACAATGTGGAGAGTTGTAATCAAGAAAGGATGCTGTATTTTGTCAAATGCTTTTTTTGCACCAATTGGAAGGATCATATGGTTCTTATCCTTTCTTTTATTAATGTGTTGTATCATGTTGATTGATTTGATTTGCAAATGTTGACCCACCCTTGCAGCCCAGGAATAATCCTTTTAATGTACTGTTGGATCCTATTGGCTAGTATATTGGTGAGAATTTTGGCATCCATGTTCATCGGGGATATTGGTCTGTAATTCTCCTTTTTGGTGGGGTCTTTGCCTGGTTTGGGGATCAAAGTAATGTTGGCCTCATAGAATGAGTTTGGGAGTTTTCCTTCCCTTCCTTTATATTGAATCAGCTTCAGAAGAATAGGTATTAGGTCTTCTTTAAATGTTTGGTAGAATTGCCCTGGGAAGCCATCCAGCCCTGGATTCTTATTTGTTGGGAGATTTTTGATTACTGATTCAATTTCTTTGCTGGTTATGGGTCTGTTCAGGTTTTCTATTTCTTCCTGTTTCAGTTTTGGTAGTTTATAAGTTTCCAGGAATGTATCCATTTCTGCCAGATTTCCTAATTTGTTGGCATAGAGTTGCTCATAATATGTTCTTAAAATTGTTTGTATTTCCTTGGCATTGGTAATGATCTCTCCTATTTCATTTATGATTTTATTAATTTGGATTCTTTCTCTTTTCTTTTTGATAGGTCTGGCTAGGGGTTTATCGATCTTATTAATTCTTTGAAAGAACCAGCTTTTAGTTTCATTGTTCTGTTCTACTGGTTTTCTGGTTTCTATTTCATTGATTTCTGCTCTAATATTTATTATTTCTCTTCTCCTGCTGCGTTTAGGCTTTATTTGCTGTTCTTTCTCTAGCTCCTTTAGGTGTAAGGTTAGCTTGTGTATTTGAGACTTTTCTAATTTTTTGAGAAAGGCTTGTATTGCTATGTACTTCTCACTTAGGACCTCCTTTGCCATATCCCAAAGTTTTGATCAATTGTGTTTTCATTTTTATTTGTTTCCATGAATTATTTTTAATTCTTCTTTAATTTCCTGGTTGACCCATTCATTCTTTAGTAGGATGCTCTTTAACCTCCAAGTGTTTGAGTTCCTTCCAATTTCCTCTTGTGATTGAGTTCAAGTTTCAAAGTGTTGTGGTCTGAAAATATGCAGGGAATAACCCCAATCTTTTGGTACTGTTGAGACCTGATTTGTGACCCAGTATGTGATCTATTCTAGAGAAAGTTTCATGTGCACTAGAGAAGAATGTTTATTCTATTGCTTTCAGATGAAATGCTCTGTATATATATCTGTGAAGTCCATCTGGTCCAGTATGTCATTCAATGCCCTTGTTTCCTTGTTGATCTTCTGCTTAGATGATCTGTCCATTGCTATGAATGGGGTGTTGAAGTCCCCTACTACTATTGTATTATTATCAATGTGTTTCTTTAATTTTGGTTATTAATTGGTTTATATAATTGGCTGCTCCCATGTGGAACATAAATATTTATAATTATTAGATCGTCTTGTTGGATAGACCCTTTAAGTATGATATAGTGTCCCTCTTCATCCCTTACTACAATTTTTTGTTTAAAATCTAATTTGTCTGATATAAGGATTGCTATCCCAGTTTTCTTTTGAGGTCCAATAGCATGATAAATAGTTCTCCACCTTTCACTTTCAATCTGGAGGTGTCTGGGTCTAAAGTGAGTCTCTTTTTTTTTTTTTTTAAGATTTTATTTATTTATTTGAGACAGAGAGCATGAGAGGGAGGAGGGTCAGAGGGAGAAGCAGACTCCCTGCCGAGCAGGGAGCCCGATGCGGGACTCGATCCTGGGACTCCAGGATCATGACCTGAGCCGAAGGCAGTCGCTTAACCAACTGAGCCACCCAGGCGCCTTAAAGTGAGTCTCTTGTAGACAGCATAAGGATGGGTCTTGCTTTTTTATCCAATCTGATACACTGTGTCTTGATTGGAACATTAAACCCATTTATATTCAGAGTAACTATTAAAAGGTATGAATTTGGTGACATTGTATTGCCTGCAAAGTCCCTGTTTCTGTAGATTGTCTCTGTTTCTTTCTGGTCTATGTTAATTTTGGGTTCTCTCTTTGTTTACAGGATCCCCTTTAATATTTCTTGCAGGGCTGGTCTAGTGGTCACAAATTCTTTTAGTTTCTGTTTGTCCTGGAAGCTCTTTATCTCTCCTTCCATTCTGAATGACAGCCTTGCTGGATAAAGTATTCTTTGCTGCATGTTTTTCTCATTCAATATCCTGAATATATCATGCCAGCCCTTTCTGGCCTGCCAGGTCCCTGTGAATAGGCCTGATGCCAATCTAATGCTCCTACCCCTGTAAGTTAAAGACCTTCTGTCTCAAGCTGCTTTCAGGATTTTCTCTTTATCTCTGAAATTTTCAAGCTTCACTATTATATTTCAGGGTGCTGATCTATTTTTACTGATTTTGAGGGGGGTTCTCTGTGCCTCCTGGACTTGAATGCCTGTTTCATTCCCCAAATTAGGGAAGTTCTCAGCTATGATTTTCTCAAATATACCTTCTGTCCCTCTCTCTCTTTCTTCTTCCTCTGGGACCCCAATAATTCTAATATCATTTCATTTTATGGTATCACTGATTTCTCGAAGTCTCCCCTCATGGCCTGTTAGTTGTTTTTCTCTTTTCCTCAGCTTTCCTCCTTTCCATCATCTTGTCTTCTACGTCACTGACTCTCTTTTCTCCCTCATTTACTCTAGTCATTAGAGCATCCATTTTAGACTGCATCTCAGTTAAAGCATTTCTAATTTTGGCCTGATTAGATTTTATTTCTATACTAAGGGATTCTCTATTGTCTTTTATGCTTTTTTTCAAGCCCAGCTAATAACTTTATAATTGTTGTCCTGAATTCCAGCTCTGACATTTTATTTATATCCATATCCATTAGATCTGTGGCAGAGAGTATTACCTCTGGTTCTTTCTTTTTTTGTGAATTACTCCTTCTAGCCATTTTGCCCAGAGAAGAATTGATGAAGGAGAGAACAAAATCAAAAATATCAACCATGACCCAAGTGAAATACACACTAGACAAATCAGAAGAAGTCAGAAACCAAAAAAGAAGAAAAAGGAAGAAAAGGGGGGGAAAGAATATAATCTCACAGGTGGACAAAACAGGGTGATCCACTCCATCCTGGGTGTATTTTCATCTGTTTGTTAGAAGACACTAAATCTGCAAATTGTTAAGAAAGCAAAATTTATATATGTATATATATATAAAAAAATAAAATTGAATATAGTGAAAGGAAGCGAAAAATGAAGAATATATCTATAAAATGTAAATGTAAAAATGAAAATTACAAAATGACTTAAAAACAAAGAGTTGATAAGAAACTAGTTGAAAAGGGGAAAAAAAGAAAAAGAAAATTTTAAACTGAAAGACTAAAGACTCATGAGAAAAAATCTCTAATTCTATATAATACTTTCCCTAGTACAGGAGTTTTCTGATTCTGAGTGATTTGCAAACTTGGTATTCACCTGAGGATCCTGCTGGTCTTTTGGGGAAGGGGCCTGTTGCACTGATTCTCAGATGTCTTTGCCTGGGCAGTTTCACCACCCCTTCCAGGAGCCCGGCTCAGTGTAAGCTGCTTTGGGTTGCTCTATGTGGCTTTTGTTCCCTGAAGGCTTTTTGCACTGCTTTAGAGGATAAGAAAAAAAAAATAAAAAATAATGGCAGGCCCCAGATCTCCAGCTATGGAGCTGAATGATCATGAACCCCACTATTCAGTGCACCCTCAGGGAAAGTCAGTCCATCCCTTTCATGTGCACTAAACTCCACAGACTCCTGCAGGGCACACCCACACCAGTCCTCCCAAGGAGGGAGAGGTATCTCACAGTGGCCCTGCTGCTTGCTGGGCCCCTGCTCTGGGAGCATTTGCCCAATCCTGCAGGTACCCATGCTGCTCCTCCCAGGGAAGGAGCAGGGTTTCCCAGCAGTTGTCACTTGCTGGGCCCCTGCTTGGAGAACAGTCCCCCAGTGGCACCACAGTTTGTGGTTTATGGCAACTCCTAGGTGAGAGACCACTCTAAGGCACACTAATTGTAGCCTGCTTCCCCACTCCAATGCTTGAGAACTTTGTCTCACCCAGGCACCCCCATTCTTTCTGTGACCCTAGGGATCCTGAAACCACACTCTCCCACCTAGGATTCTGCCCCGCTTTGCCACCTGATCACCTTTCAGGCAGGGACGTCTCTCACTGGACCAGACTCTAAAAGTTCTGATTTTGTGTTCAGATGCTATATCACTTTCTGGTAGCTGGCTTAAGGAGGCTTCCTCCCCCATGATTTATCTTCCAATATATTCCCTCAGATTCACGTCTCTGCACCTCCTACCTTGCAAAAAATGGTTGGTTTTCTATTTGTCGAATTGTAACAATTCTTCTCTTAGATCTCAGGTTGAATTCACAGGTATTCAGAACAATTTGATAGATATCTAGCTGAATTTAAGGGACCAGATGAAACAAGGTTCTCCTACTCTTCCACCATCTTTCCTTCCTCCTCCCAACATATAATTTTTTTTAAAGATTTTCTTAATTTATTTGAGACAGAGCATGAGAGAGAGAGAGAGAGAGCATAAGCAGGGGGGATGGGCAGAGGCAGAGGGAAAAAGCAGACTCCCCACTGAGCAGGGAGCCCAATTTGGGACTCAATCCCAGGACCCTTAGATTATAACCTGAGCCAAAGGCAGATGCTTTACTGACTGAGCCACCCAGGTGCCCCATATAAATTTTAAGGAGACACAAATACTCAGCCTACAGCATGAATGAAAACTGTCAAACTTCTTTAGATGCTACAGGACCAGATTATAGAGCTATTCAGTTGCAAACATGCTCTATTCTTCAAGACAAGGGAAGAATGACCCCTGAGGCAATTCAAAGATTATCAGAACTCCCTCCTTGGTTTCTAAGTGTGGGGCTATCACCTCAACTTCAACAGGCTAGAAGGCAACTTCCCTGTAGCTTTGGGGGCATGGCTGCCAGGAGCCTTGGGGGACTGAACCCAGCCCAGCAGAGTCTTGGAGGCATGACCCCCACTAGGCAGAGATGCAGGGGCAAGATTGCCACTTCAGTGGGTCCTGAAGGAAGAGCGCTGAACCAAAAAGGATTGTTCTCCAGGCTTAAGTTCTTCCTTTTGAAGTAATAATGCCTATCATTGTATTTGGGAAGTGCATAACTTATCTGTTCTCACAGATTAATTGCTGGAGAGGAATTTTCCCTCAGGATGAATCATCCCTCCAGTTGCACTTATATCTTTTTTTTCATTTTTTTAATTTTTAAAGTAGGCTCCACTCCCAATGTGGGGCTCAAACTCATGACCTTGGGATCTAGAGTTGCATGCTCTACAGACTGAGTCAGCTAGGTGCCCCAGAGTTGCACTTAGATCTAATTCAGATATATTTAGATAAAACTCTAGACTTTGGACTTTAGAGTTGATACTGGAACAAGTACAGATTTTTAGGGCTATTGACATGGATTGAATGTATTTTGTATGTGACAAGAAGATGAATTTGGGGAGCCAGAAACAGAATGTGATGGACTGAATATGCCTCTCCAAAATTTATATTAAACCCCATTGTGATGCTATTAGGAGGTAGGACCTTTGGGAGGTTTAGATGAAGTCATGAAGATTGGGTCCCCTATGATGGGATTAGAACCCTTAAAGGAAAAAGAAAGAGGCACAGAGCTTCTTCTGTCAGCATGTGAGGACACAGTAAGAAGGCAGCCATGTGCTAGCCAGAAAGAGGGCCCTCTTCTTGTCTACCAGCATCCTAATGTTGGACTTCCCAGCCTCCAGAACTGTGAGAAAGAGATAATCTGTTGTTTAAGCCACCCAGTCTGTTTTGTTTTGTTATAACAGCCCAAACTAAGACAAGCTGCAAATACAGCATGTAGTAAAACCTCAAACTGGTTAATACAATGAGGATATTGATTATCTACATCAATGGAAGCAACAGAGGTATGGTTTTATTTGTCCAGTTCAATCAGACAGATCAGTTCTATTATCAAAGATACAGGTTCTGTCTTTCCCTCTACTCAACTACCATCAGTGCCAGCTTCATCCTGAGTTATCGCTCATAATTCCAAGTTGCTATATTTACCTTTAGAACTTCATGCTTTCTTGTTCATATTAAACAGGAAAAAGAAGACCTCTCCCACACTTGGGGAATGCGCATCCCTTTCTACAACCTGAATGGTTAAAATAAGTCTTGTATCGGGCGCCTGGGTGGCTCAGTTGGTTAAGCAACTGTCTTCGGCTCAGGTCATGATCCTGGAGTCCCTGGATCGCGTCCCGCATCGGGCTCCCTGCTCGGCGGGGAGCCTGCTTCTCCCTCTGACCCTCCCCCCTCTCATGTGCTCTCTCTATCTCATTCTCTCTCTCAAATAAATAAAATCTTTAAAAAAAAATAAATAAGTTTTTTATCAACCCTTGAGTTTCTAGCAGTCTTCAGAGGAAGATCGTATACTAAATAGTTTAGACCAATGAGAATCTACCTTCCTTGGAATAGAATAAGCTTTCCCTGTAGTAGAAGAATGAGGTGGATATTCAAACTAAGGTTCCATTAGAAGAAGGAAAACAGGAATAAATAAATGTCAAGTGGGCAAAAACATTATCCATTGCACAATAGTATACATAACTCATTAGAACCCAGTTTTATCTGTGAATTCATATTCTCGGGTTCACTATATCATCCATTTTTCAGACAATACTGAATAATCTACCCAAAGAAAATAACTGCCTAAAAAGTTTGCATATATTCATACATCAATAAAAAGAGCCATCAGATGTCACATGTCACACCACAGAGTATAATTACATACTCACAGAGGTGACTTCAAGTTCCAAAATAATTTTTAAAAACTAAAGCTAAAAATCGAAATAAGTCTATAGTTTTTATAGTTAATTATTCAGTTTTCAGTACTTTGACCATAGTCTTTCCATTAACTTTCTCCAGGTTATCCCAAAGTCAGTACACTTTTTTTTTTCCTATCTTCTTTAGGACAATCTAACCTTGATTCTATCCAGGTATAGTGAATATAAAAAAATAACCATTATTAATGGACTCTCAAAATCCTAACCTCAACCCAGAAAATGGGGAATATTATTTATGAGTACTCCCGTAATCACTGATGACCTCAATCAGAATTTGAACTCAATAAAAGATTTGGTCTATAGTATATAACACACCTCCACAATATAAGTCAAAAGATTAAAAATAACACAGGCAAACTAGGTTAAAATATAATGGCAGTCATTTAGCGCTGACACTTTACATTGCGCTCTTGAGGTTTCTACTCATAGCAATTACAAATACTTTGATAATCTTCATTTTTTTTTTTTACTTTTGTGTTTATATGAGTTCTTATAATTATGAGTGGGTGAGCCTTTCTCTTCATTCATTATAATATTTAAATTTAATTGAAAAAGTAGTATCCTTAAAATTTATAAATGGTCTTTTGACAGTACTTCACTACAGTAAAGCAATTTCCTGACTTTCATTAATGACCAGACTGATATCTTTTTAAAACTGAACAATGTATCTATTAAAATTACTATTCACCATCTGGGTCTCCTTGTAAGCTTGTTTGACGCCAAGCTGTTATTTTTATAGAAGAAAAGAAAATGGACCAAGCTGGAAGCACTCAATAGGCCTATAACACACTTATAAAAATTTTTCTCAGATAGGGCATGCACTTAATTAGCCTCTAGCAGTCAAAATGTAAGAAATAGAGATACTTAGCAATTTAAAAGATAAGTTATAGGAACAGAGAAAAGAGAAGATGATATGGACTATCTGAAAAGTGAATCAAGGGCCAACCCCATCTTACACACATCTGTTTAAAAGTAATTTTAAGCTATCAAACAACCAGTATTTTGAACACAACCAGTCACTGAGTAATTATGTGACTCCAAGGGATTATTTGCCTAAGGCATTGTGAAAGCAGAGTCTGCAGAATGCTCCTTGTACTTGAGTCCCAATTCCAAAGTTTAATAACTGTGTGACTTTGAGCAAGTCACTTGACCTCTCTATGCATCATATTCCTCACCTGCATAATAGGAATGATAATAATTATACCTTCTATATGGTCATTCATAAATATTTAAAAAGGTGGTATATGTAAAGCGTAAAGTTTAGCACATTGTGAGCCGTTTCTACATGTTACCTATTATAATCAATTTGAAGAAAGAGAAAAAATCAGTTATATATTAAATGAAATTATTTTCAAATGTCTTTATTAACAATAGAAATAATAAGTAAAGCATATAGTATAGGGAGTGATACATGCTATATATAAAAATAAAATGGGAAGGGAGATAGGGAGAGTAAGGGAAAAGGTAGAGGTTATAGTTTTAATCAGGAGAGGTCTCATTAAACAGGTGACTTTTGAGCAAAGATTTGTCAAAGTTTAGGGAGAAATCAATAAGAATACCTGGAGGAAGGGTGTTTCAGGTAGATGGAATAGTCAGTGCAGTCACGTTAGTTTTAGGAACAACAAAGAGGCCAGTTGGGATGGATGGGAATAGAGACGAGGAAATAAGGTTAGAGGAGAAATGGAGACCGTATCATAGAGCCTTGTAGATCATGAGAACTTGGCTTTTTCCCTGAGTGAGATGGGAAGCCACTGAATGGTTTTGACCAAAGGAATAATATGATCAGACCCATATTTTAAAAGGATTGCTCTTGTCACTTTGTAAAGAATAGACAAATAAGGAGATAAAGGTGGAAGTAGGGAAATTAGGTAGGTATTTCAAGCCAAAGATCATGGTAGCTCACATCACAGTGATAACAGTGGAAGTGGTAAGAAATGAAAGAACCATACAGATTTCCTAATGGATCAGATTTGAATTTGAGATAAAGAGAGGAATCAAGTGTGATGCCAAGGTTTTTTGTCCTTAGCAATTATGAAGATAAAGTTATCATCAGCCAAAATGAAGAAGGACTAGGTTTTGGGGACTGGAGGAGAAATCAGCTATTCAGTTTTAGCCATGCCAAATCCCAGGTGTCTTCTAGATATCAAAGTGGAAACATATGATTTGGTTAGACAGTTTGATATATGATTCTGATATGTTCAGGAGAAAAGTGCAGACTAGAGATATAAACTTGATAGTCATCAGATGTGGTATCTAAAGCCAGAGAGTGAATGTAGATAAAAAAGATGACCAAGCCCTGGAGTACTCCAATACTAATAGATCAAGTATAAGAGAAGAAGGGAACACAGGAAACTAAGAAGGAACAATAGTGAGGTAGGAAAAAAAAACATGAAAATGTGATCTTAGAGCATATGTAAAGAAATTCTATTGAAGAGGAAACAGAATAATTGTGCAAATTCTGTTAATAGGTCAAGTAAGATGAAGACTGAGTCTTGAACATTAGATTCAACAATATGGTGGTCATTTGTAACCCCAACAAGAGCAGAGTTTTCATAGTGTAATGGGGACAGAACCCAATATGAATTTAAGAAAGAATTAGAGGAAAGGAATTGAAAGTAGAAAGCGTAGACAAATATTTCTGGGAATTTAATCATTAATCATAAACCTTCTAGATAACCCTGGAAGGTTAAGTATGTTTGTATTCATTTTATAGATAAGAAAACTGAGGCTGAGAGAGAATATTCAACCCAAAATGAAAAAGCTAGCAAAAGGAAGAACTGGGACCTAAATACAGATGTCTAACTTCAAAGATAGAGTTCTTACTCATTCCATGCATTCAGCAAACATATGTTGAGTGCTTACTATGTGCACATACTACATGATACATAGTACTGTTAAATGTTTATCTGAGCAATTATCTAGACAGTGTTTCTCAGAATAGTACAAAGATGACCTGCATCAGAATTAACTAGCAACATCTTAAAAATTTAGATTCCTGAACTTTATCACAGATTCTCTGAATGAGAATATTTGGGGGTTTTAGCATTTAAGGGATTCTTACTCCCACAAAAGTTAAGAGATGCTTGTCTGGTGAAATATTTTTTTTTCTCCTAATAATGAATTAAAAATATGTATATTTTTAAAATTTCTCCATTTGCTATCCTTTCTATATCTCATTTTCAGCAATGAAAATCCATTTGATAACTCATCCTAACAAATTTTCAATGTTCTGTTTCATAACATTTTTCATAGCTGAATAAATTTATCTGAAATAATAAATGCTTTTTTTCTACCCAAACCTCTCAACACAAGTTTCCAGAATTTTGCATGATCTCACATATTGTATTTTCTCCTTAAGATGGGGTTTTACTTGATGGCAAGTTAATTAGGAAAAAAATCTGCTTTTTAAACCAAATTACTGTGTTTAACAAAGGATATGAATTTGGGTTTTTGACTCCAAAGGAGAGGATTCCATTGAAAAGTATTTTTAGTGAAGGGAAAAGTGCACCTATCCATTGTATGTGTCAGATCATTCACTGCTCATGCCATTGATTGAGACAGTAGTTCCACTGGAGTTTCAGAAAATCACCCTATTATAAGTACTTGATCTCTCTTTTCTAATAATTCAAGAACATTGGTTTGCTGCACCTATTCAGAGGATGTTTTATTTTGTCCCAGTTCTTTGCTTTCTATCCAGAAACAGCTGCTCCATCTCCTGTGACACAGGATGTAATAAAATGGAGTAAATGGAGTAGAGTATTTTGATAGATTAATCACTGCGGGGTGTGCAGTGTTCACAGCACTCACGATGAAAGTGAAGAGATTATACCAGAAAGACATCTGTTTTCTTCTATGTAAATTGCTAGACTTTGAATCTACTGTTATTTAGCAGATGTGTAGATTTAATTATTAGGATTGCATAACCACTGGGGAAAGCACAGAATTTTATTGATAGCTTTCCACCTATGGTAATTGCAGAATAAGTAAACTGCCTTTGTCTCCTTCATGAAATAAAACTAAAAAAGTTAAACCCATAGGGAATGTGTTATTTTTTATTCTTAAGGTGCATATGAACTACTTGTGTTGATACCTATGTATGAATAAAATTCCAACAAATGGGTATAACTGTTTGAGAATTCTTTTTCTCATAGGATGCCACTCAAGGCCCACTTTCAGTAAAATACTTCAGAGATGCTTATTGGTCCATCATCTGCAAGGCTGAAGATCTTTTTCTGGACTCCTAAGATTTCCAGAGGGTTATCTACAGTTCAGGTTAAAGAAATTTTGGAGACTATTTGCTCCTATCCATTCATTTGGCACTTGAGGAAACTAAGAAGGAAAGAAATACAGTATCTACTAAGTAAGTGTCAAATTAATCTTCAATTTGCTGACTTTCATCCCAGAGCTCAGAACAGAGTTTGTTAGGAGAGGGACTCAAATCTGTTGACTGCTCTCCACAGAATGCCCTGAGGCTTAGCCTTCTCAACCTCTGTGGATTTATCTTCCTGTGGTTATAGAAATAGTTTGAAGATAATGTTGGAGAAGGTCATTGAGAGGACATGACCTTTGGTTGACCACCATTAAATGACCTGGGCAATCAGAAGCTCCTTATCCCATCTCCTGTCCTTAGAATATATGTTCCACTCACTTTCCCAGAGTGGGAGCTATTTTCCAGGATGCAGCCTTGAGAGAGCAATATGCTCTTGAAACCACCTGGATGGTACACATGAATGAACACAGTTAAGGTCTCTATGTCAACTTTTAAGTTTCCAGCAGGTGGGTGCATAGATCTACTTGTCTTGTGGGCACTCAAGACTGTCTCTTAAATTCCTTTGTTTATTAAATCTGCAACCTACCAATCTGGAGTGGTCTGCTTCTTTCTTCAGTCTCTCCTTGCCTTTCATGTCAGGGGCCAGTTCAGATTTCACCAGAGAAATTCCCAAGGTTGCAAACCAACAGGCAAATGGAAGATATTTGACAAAGCTTTAGAGAGATTGTTGGTCCAGATATCAAAGGAACACAAAATTCAAGATTCCATGTCTCCAGGATCTGGTCCCATGTGTACCACTATGTGATTTGTGGTCTTGGCCACATTTGTTTCTTCATTTATGCAATCCCTGGTTAACCTGAGAAACCACTGCCCTGCACCACTGGGATTAAAATCCATTCCACTGACTCTTCTACTGTATAATGCTCTTTCTTCTTTTCCCCAGATGTGCTTGAACCTGATATATAAAGCAAAGGTGCTAAATGATTAACTTCACTTGTCCAGAAAGGGTGGTTCCTCATGATCAGCTCTTTCACAATTTCACAATTTTGGTATTATGTGGATAATTGAAGCAGAGATATGGAACTTATTTGACTATGGCATTGAACAGAGTTCACAGAGTGTCTCTCTCTCATCCTACAGATGCCACAGTGCATATTCTGCCTTCATTCCACCATTATCATAACTGAACCAGGAATCCAGGGAATTATGCTTTGCCTAGAAAGGTACCATTTTCCATCTTCCCCACCTTCGTTGTGATAAGCCTTCAGGAAACATCACACTCAACCCTAAGCAATCCTTATTGATGTCCCATTGCCTGGGCTCTTATTCACATGGATCTGTATATCTCCTTAATCTGACTGAAGGTTCTACCACTCACTGATCTCTCTGACCATCTACTATACTCTCTAAGGCTCTCTACCTGTCATTGACAGAACACCTTTTATCCTTAACTTCTACAAATATTCCCTCCAATCCTAACAGAAATCTGCTGTCCTCTAAGGATGCTTCTTTGCATGTAGCCAACTCAAGTGGCATCTTTTCTCTCCCACACCACTTGTTTCACTGGGTTTAAGAGGTGATGAAGCTATCTACTTTATTCCCCATTGCCACTCAAGGATTGTTATCTTGGCCTCCTCTCTAAAACACTTAAGGCATTGTGAAGTTCAAGCTATTAAACCATACCATCATTGTCCTTCTTTGCTGCATTCATACCCATACCTCCAACTTATTCCCCTTGTTCCTTGAAGAGTTTAGCAACTGCTCACTCTGTCTTCTAAAGAAATATTCTTGTCAAAAATTTTTAATACCTTTTGCTCCTTTTTTTAATACCATCATGCTCAGGAGGAATTTTCAATATATTAAACAAGTATGGAACAGGGACCAATCAACACTAAAAAACTGGTAGGCTACACCTGTGTATACCAGCTATCAGTCCCCCTCAGTTGTCAAATCTACTTCTTATTGTTCATTTTATGTGTCCCCTTACCAAAGAGGCCTTCTCTGATTACTCCATATAAATTAACAACACCTTTCCACAAATCGCCACTTTCTAATTGTTTACCTTTTCCAAAGCACAGGTGCCATGTATTTATGAGTTTACTAATATATCATCTTTCTCTCTTTTTTAATATTATTTATTTATTTATGTGAGAGAGAGAGCACAACGAGCAGGGGGAGGAGCAGAAGGAAGAGCAGAGGGAGAGGGACAAGCAGACTCTCCACTGAGCATGGAACCAGACACGGGGCTTGATCCCAGGACCCAGAGATCACAACCTGAGCCAAAGTCAGACACTTAACCAACTGAGCCACCCAGGTATCCTTAATAATGTATCGTCTTTCTCTTATAACTAGAATATAAGCTACAAGAGAATATGGGCTTTGTTCCCTCCACAGTTGTTATCCCAGTGCCTAGAGGAGTGCCTGACACACAACTGGTGCTCAGGAAATCTTTGTTGAAAAATGATTTTTCACATGTTGGGATGAGCACTGGGTGTTATACGCAACTAATGAATCGTGGAACACTACAACAAAAACTTATGATGTATTATATGCTGGCTAACTGTACATAATAAAAAAAAGGAAAAAGAATTTTGAACCCAAATAGGAGTTTTAGAGGTGGAATTACCAGACTTCCACTTTATTCTATTTAGCCTTTGAATGTGGATTATTTCCTCAATATTTGAAATAATTTTATATGAATCAGAACATAACACAATTCCACTTTGGAAAAGAGTAAATTTAATGCAAGTATTCCAATATGCACAAAATTCTCAGCAACCACCAATATTCAGGTCTATCTCTACTTGCTAAAATACAGGCACTTAAATCTCATGGAATAAAGTGGTTCATGAAACATCAGAGGTGATATCTTGGGTCATCATATAGACACACTTGTAGAAATAACATCATTTCAACCTAAGATGGTAGGAATATATAAATGAAAAATAGGATTCAGTCAGTGAAAGCAACACTAAATTTCTGCCTCTGCCATGCATAAGTTTCCTGTCTTCCAGAAAATAGCATTAGGAGAAGCACAAGTCATTTATTCATTTGGGGATTTGCCATATAAAATAGAATATATGGCATGAATTGCAGTAAGGGGGCACATTATTCTAAAATTTTCTAACAAGCAAGCCAAGTTTGCCAGGTTCCAAATTAGCATTTAGTCACTTGCCCTATGAGAAAAATGCAAAATTATTTATTTATACCTCTTACAACTTTGCTTGGTTGAAGTTGTATCTGCATAATAGGCAGTGTGCTAGAAGGGGAAGGAAATATGCTTATGGCATCTGCCATAAAAAGAAGCTATTAAAATGACAATGTTACTGATTTCTTGAATGTTGAAAATAAGTACTCCATGAAAACATCATTCCACAATAACGGACTAAACTAACGACTTTTATTAACAGAACCCTCACAGTTACTATTCCCTGGATCAGAAGACAGTTTACATCTGACAAAAGGATTGTCATCTCTAACTATGGGCCCAAGCAGTAGCCATGCTTGATGTAAAAGCTGAGAGCACAGTACAGCTGAGATGAGGGAGCAAGGACTTACCATAACCTTTCAACAAGTTCTCATTTAAAGGAGAAAAATAAAAAACAAATTCCAAACTGATGGCAAAGTTTGGAAATATTCAACAAGTCAATTTTAACTTATAAAGGGTACCAGTAACTTATTCTATTAAAAGATATTAGATAAAAAAACATGATCCAGGGACACCTGGGTGGCTCAGTCAGTTAAGCGTCTGCCTTCGGCTCAGGTCATGATCCCAGGGTCCTGGGATCGAGTCCCGCATCGGGCTCCCTGCTCCGCGGGGAGCCTGCTTCTCCCTCTGCCTCTGTCTCTCTCTCTGTCTCTCATGAATAAATAAATAAAATCTTAAAAAAAAAAAAAAAACATGATCCATAAGAAGCACCTTTAAAAATCATTTTTATACATTGTCATTTATAATTTTTGCAAAATTTTGCTCTATACCTTATTTTCTTCATGATGTTTTTATTATTATTTTCTGAGTCTTGGAGAGCTAAATCTGTCCTCAAGTTGGAGCCTGAGTGAAGTCACATTTCTCCAGTGCTGAACTATTTACTAGCAAATGCAATTAGATTTCCCCCCTTAGACCAACCAGGCCAACCTCTGGAGATGGGGCAGGGTCCACTCCCCCCAAAGCACGTGGCTTTGTGGAGCCAGGATAAATACCTGTACAAAATTGAGTATCCATGGGAAATAGAGATGGACAGAAGCTGTTCTCACTATAGCAACCTATTCTAAAGAACCAAAGTCAAAATTTGAAAACTGTTATCAAAACACAGCTCTTTATGACTTATATTATTTCCACATGATGTCAAAATAATTTGAATTTTTTTTCAAAGTATTCAAACCATCATTTAGTCAAACTTAAAGAGAGACTTAAATTTCTCCTCACCTCCCACAGTGACATCAGGAAAGTCAAGTTGGTATAGTGAGACTTGGCTTCAGACAAATTGTATTGAATCTCAGCTCTGACAATTAATCTCTGTATAACCTTGGTCAAGCCACTTAATTTCTCTAAGTTTTTATGGCTATCAGGTATAAAATGCTCAGGATATTGTCAACTGCCAAGAGTAGTTTGAAGCTTGAAGGAGATAAAGTAAATATAGGATTCTAAAATATTATTCAATACATTATCTTGTTTTAGTTTGAGCATAATAAATGCTCAATAAATATTATTGAATATGTAATTTAAAATGTATATACATATTGAATATGTAATTCAAGAAAAGAAAGTGAGAAGATAGTGGGAAACCCAAAACCAAATACGAGCATGATGGGTTTGGAGATTTTAATGGGATGGGGGTCCCTAGACTTTTAATATATACTGTATTAAAGCAACTCCATAATTAATAACAATTAATATTTACTAAGCCTTTGTCATAAGCCAGGTGGAGTGCTCAACACCTCATACACTATCATATTTAATCCTCCCAAAAAACTTACTTACAAATAAGGAAACAGAGACACAGAGACATTGAATGGCTTGCTGAGGCATCAAACCAGTTAAACCACAGAGCTGGGGTCTCAGTTTAATTCTGCTGAGGGAGCCACACTCTTAACTATTACTGCCCACTATCTTATTCCATGTCTCTAAAATGTGGGTTGTTGTATCACCACTAGGATTTCAGAATCTGACCCTCCTTGTGCAAGCAGGTACCAAGTTACTTCATTAACAAGAAGTACGTAAGTAGCAAGTTGGTGCTAGAAGCCTTGTCTCATTCATCACTTTTCAGAAACAATTGGTGAGTGAAGACAAGCAAATGTTAAATACCAAGGCTTACTTACACTGCTGAGAGTGTCCTATTACTAGCTAAATAATAGGAAGGATGCTCCAAATAGTTGAGTTCCAAGGCAGCTCAAATTTCCCCTTTGGCCTTGACAACATACATCCCAAAGAGGATGCACAAAAAGAAATTTCCAGGTGTTTCTAAAACAATTTTCTAATCACACAGGATTTAATACTAGGAGTTCTCTTAGAGACTGCTCTCCCTTAGACCACATGCTTTATCAGTCATAATGCCCTGTTCTTCCTTCATAATTTATCTCCAATCCATACTTGCCTTCTGGTTTCCCCACAAGGCCTGTAGGCACCCCACCCTTACCTCATGCTTACTTCACACTATCATGACAGGGGTGTCACTGAATATCCCAGCTCATGTGTCTCCAACCTACTGTGTGCAACAGTTGCTTCCCTCTCTTGCCTAACATAGGTTCAGGAATGTATCTCCATCATATCCCTGCTAGATGAGATGCCTTCTTTGAGTTTGTGGGTTTCTTGGGGCATGAAGGGTGGACATTGTTTTATGAACCTGGGCAAAACTTCACAGCTCTAGGCAGGCTGCAGTGGCAGTCTCCTTCTGCAAGGAGACTGAAGAGTAGCAGACAAGCCTGAGTTCTCGTGCTCTGGGTGATATCACTGCTGATGATTCCTAGGCACATGAACAATGGCCCTGGAAAAGGTCCTCTAGGTTCATTCACCTGATTCACCAAAAGAACAGAACTTCCATGAAATTGGTTTCCCAGGTCCATCTGCCTACCACCTTTTTACTTCTTCATTATCGTCCCTACATCTTCTTTTATCTTCATCCCAAAACAGCCCTAGTCTCGTCTTTTTCTCTGATTAGATCTCAGTGGCCCATGAAAATCAAAACTAAGATCATTAGAAACCAAAAATTTGGAGCTAAGTTGGTGGTATCATAGGAGGACCCTGAGCATGCCTCATCTCTTGAACACAGCTAGATAACTATCAAATCATTCTGAATACCCAAGAAATCAACCTGAGGACTGACAGAACAAACTGCACAACTACAGGAAGAGAAGAGGCCACATCGAGGAAGGTAAGAAGTGTGGAGACATGGTTTGGGGGAGAAACAGATTACAGGTGCTATGGATAGGAGGGAGCCCTGGTCACAGAGAAGGGGAGAGAGAGAAGAGTATACAGGGAAATGCACAATAAGAACACTTTCCCAAAGCCATTGGCTTGGAAAATGAGAGGGACTGATTTTTGTGAGATTTTGCAGTCCACCAGGCTCAAAGACTGGAGTTTTAGAAGTCTGAGACTTGGCTAGGATACAGCCCTGAGGGGTCTGCCCTACTTCTGGAAAGAAGGCAGGTAAGAAACCGAGGGGCCAAAGGCACAATCTGAGGATCACCTAAAGTGCACAAGGAGAGACTGTTCCTTCTTCTGGGAGTGCATCTGTGAGAGGTGAATTTCACAGAGTCACCTCTCGGGGGACAAAGGAACCAGCAGGCACCATTTCCCTTCCCTGCTCCACAGCATATATGCAGAGACACCTGCTGAGGGCCACTAAATCAGAAACTGGCTGCTTAGCCTGCTTTGCTCCAAATCCCACACCCCTGCACTCTGACACGTCTGCCCTTCTTGGTCAAATCTGCATCTGTCCCAGTGTGGCAAGACCCTCCCCCAGGAGACCAGTGCAGCTACCTGCCACACTAGGTCCCTAAAGTTTGGAATATTAAAAGTCAGCAGGCTTCTCTAAGATAGAGCCCAATGTACAGTGCACTGCTCCAGACAGACAAGCAACCCAGAGGCAGACAGCATGAAAACAAGAATCTGAAAAATGCCTGAGATGCAGAAGGGAAAATTATTCGCTCTCCAGGGAGTGTGAAGCAGCAAGCACTGAGAGCAGCAAATACTGAGTCCCCTCTCCAGGGACAAAGGAGCTGGCTAGTGCCATTTCCCAGCTCCTGCTCCTCAACATAAACCAGCTTCAGTAAATAGCACAGCACCAACATTGGATGCCTAACCTGATTACACCATGCTCCCCCCTCTCCCCACCCCGTGCTTTGCTGGTACTGCTTTTTTCCAGAAACTATGCCTAAGGAATAGTGCAACAGGCCCCTTCTTCAGAAGACCAACAGAACCTTCTACACCCACGACATCCACCAACCATAGAGTTCTATAAGCCTTCAGTTCCAGTGGAAGTAGCATCAGGTCTCATTTAATAAGCAGACCAAAGCACAACTAGTTAAAACTCATCACACTCTAGCCAAAGTCCAAACACTACCCACTGCAGGCAAGTAGAACCTCTGCACAGATGACTAACCTGAGTGCATACAACAGACACCAGAGACACTCCTTAAAGTGCCAGGTCCTGGACACTATATGACCTATTCTTCATAAAGCCATTATTCTCAGGAACAGAAGACATAACAGGCTTTTCTAACACAGAGAAGACAGACACCTAGACAAAATGCCAAGATGGAGGAATTCATCCCAAAAGAAGGAACAAGAAAAGGTCATGGCCAGAGATCTAAACAAAACAGTTAGTAATATGCCTGATGGGGAATTTAAAACAATTATAAGGATACTCACTGGGTTTGGGAAAACCATGGAAGACATCAGGTGAGACCCTTACCACAGAGATAAAAGAGCTAAAAAACAATCAGGCAGAAATGAAAAATGCAATATCTGAGATTCGAAACTGACTAGATGTAATGACCACAAGGATGAAAGAAGCAGAGGAACAAATAAGTGATATAGAAGATAGAATTATGGAAAATAATGAAGCTGAGCAAAAGAGAGAAAGAAAAATTATGGATCATGAGAGTAGCTTAGGGACTCAGTGACTCCATTAAACGTAATAACATTCATGCCATAGGAGTCTCAGAAGAGAGAGAAAAGGGGAAAGAGGTTTATTTGAGGAAATAATAGCTGAAAACTTCTTTAATCTGGGGAAAGAAATAGACATCCAAACCCAGGAGGCACGGAGACCGCCCATAAAAATCAACAAAAGTAGGTCAACACCAAGACACATTATAGTTAAATTTGCAAAATATAGTGAAAAAGAAAAAGTCCTGAAAGCAGCAAGACAAAAGAAGTCTCTAACTTACAAGGGAAGACCCATAAGGCTAGCAGCAGATCTCTCCTCAAAAATTTGGCAAGCCAAAAGGGAGTAACATGATGAATGGGAATAATCTTCAGCCAAAAACACTCTATCCAGCAAGGCTCTCATTCAGAACAGAAGGAGAGATAAAGACTTTTCCAGACAAACAAAAACTAAAGGAGTCATAAACACTAAACCAGCACTGTGAGATATATTAAAGGGAGCTCTATGAGTGGGCAGGAAAGACCAAAAGTGACAAAGACTCTAAAGGAACAGAGAAAATCTCCAGAAATGAAAAAAAAAAAAAAAGAAGTAATAAAATGGCATTAAATTCATACCTATCAATAATTACTCTGAATGTAAATGGACTAAAGGCTCTAATCAAAAGACATAAGGTGTCAGAATGGATAAAAAGCAAGATCCATCTATATGCTACCTACAAGAGGCTCATTTTAGACCTAAAGACACCTGCAGATTGAAATTGAGGGAATGGAGAAATATTTATCATACAAATGGAAGTCAAAATAAAAAACTGGATTAGCAATACTTTTATCAGACAAGCTAAATTTTAAGCCAGACTGTTACAAGAGATGAAGAAGGGCACTATATCATAATAAAGGGGACTATCAAACAAGAAGACCTAACAATTACAAATATTTATGCTCCCAACTTGGGAGCACCCAAATACATAAAGAAATTAATAGTAAACATAAAGAAACTCATTGATAATAATACAATAATAGTTGGGGATTTTAACACCCCAATTCCAGCAATGAACACATCATCTAAGCAGTAAATCAACAAGGAAACAATGGCTTTGAATGACACACCAGACCAAATGGACTTAACAAATATATTCAGAATATTGCATTCTAAAGCAGCAGAATACACATTCTTTTAAAGTGCACATGGGACCCTCTCCAGAAGAGATCACATACTAGGTCACAAATCAGGCCTCAGCAAGTACAAAAAGATTGAGATCATACCATGCATCTTTTCTGACCAGAACGTTATGAAACTTGAAGTCAACTACAAGAAAAAATGTGGAAAGACCACAAATACTTGAAGGTTAAAGAACATCCTATTAAAGAATGAATGGATCAACCAGAAAATTAAAGAAGTATAAAAAATACATGGAAACAAATGAAAATGAATACACAATAGTCCAAAACCTTTGGGATGTAGCAAAGGCAGTTCTTTTTTTTTTTTATTTTTTTATTTTTTTTTATTCTTATGTTAATCCCCATACATTACATCATTAGTTCTAGATGAAGTGTTCCATGATTCATTGTTCGTGCACAACACCCAATGCTCCATGCAGAACGTGCCCTCCTCAATACCCACCACCAGGCCAACCCATCCTCCCACCCCCCTCCCCTCTAGAACCCTCAGTTTGTTT
>NC_138379.1:67748061-67781194 GCF_054177405.1 Leptonychotes weddellii
ACTTGTAAATTTTAGCCATTCTGATTGGTGTGAGGTGGTATCTCATTGAGGTTTTGATTTGGATTTCCCTGATGCTGAGCGATATTGAGCACTTTTTCATGTGTCTGTTGGCCATTTGGATGTCTTCTTTGGAAAAATGACTGTTCATGTCTTCTGCCCATTTCTTGATTGGATTCTTTGTTCTTTGGGTGTTGAGTTTGATGAGTTCTTTATAGATTTTGGATACTAGCCCTTTATCTGATATGTCATTTGCAAATATCTTCTCCCATTCAGTCGGTTGTCTTTTGGTTTTGTTGACTGTTTCCTTTTGTAGCAAAGGCAGTTCTAAGAGGGAAGTATATAACAATAAAGGCCTACCTCAAGAGGCAAGAAAATTCTCAAATAATCTAACCTTACACCTACAGCAACTAGAAAAAGAAGAACAAATGAAGCCTAAAGCCAGCAGAAGAAGGGAAATAATAAAGATTGGAGCAGAAATAGATGATACAGAAACTAAGAAAACAGTAGACTAGATCAATGAAACCAGGAGCTGGTTCTTTGAAAAAATTAATAAAATTGAAAAGCCCCTAGCCAGACTTATCAAAAAGAAAAGAGAAAGGATCCAAATAAATAAAATCACAAATGAGAGAAGAGAAATAACCAGTACCACAGAAGTATATATAATTATAAATGAATATTATGAAAAATTATATGCCAATAAAGTGTGTAATCTAGAAAAAATGGACAAATTCCTAGAAACATAAACTACCAAAACTGAAACAGGAATAAAAAGGAAACTTGAACAGATTGGTAATCAGCAGAGAAAATTAATCAGTAATCAAAAATCGCCCAACAAACACAAGTCCAGGGCCAGATGGCTCCCTAGGGGAATTCTACCAAACATTTAAAGAAGAGTTAATACCTATTCTTCTCAAAGTATTCCAAAAAATAGAAATGGAAGGAAGACCTCCAAACTCATTCAGTGAGGCCAGCATTATCCTGATTCCAAAACTAGACAAAGACTCCACTAAAAAAAGAGAACTATAGGACAATATCCCTGATGAACATGAATGCAAATATTCTCCACAAAACATCAACAAATCAAATCATTCCCCACAATCAAGTGGGATTTATTCCTGGGCTGCAAGGATGGTTCAATATTCATGAATCAATCAACATGATACACCATGTTAATAAAAGAAGGGATAAGAACCATATGAGAGAAAGCATTTGACAAAGTACAGCACCCATTCGTGATAAAAACCCCCAACAAAGTGGGGATTGAGGGAACATACCTCAATATCATAAAGGCCATTTAAAAAAAAAAAAAAAACACAGCTAATATCATCCTCAGTGGGGAAAACTGAGACATTTTCCTCCACAGTCAGGAACAAGACAGGGATGTCCACTCTCACCACTGTTATTTAACATACTGCTAGAAGTCTTAGCCACCAAAATCAGACAACAGAAACAAAAGGCATTCAAATTGGTAAGGATGTCAAACTTTCACTATTGCAGATGACATGATACTATATAGAAAATCCTAAAGACTCAAAGACTCCTCCAGAAAACTGCTAGAACTGATAAATGAATTCAGTAAAGTCACAGGATACAAAATCAACATACAGAAATCTGTTGCCTTTCTATATACCAATAAGGAAGCAGCAGAAAGAGAAATCAAGGAATTGATCCCAATTATAATTGCACCAAAACCCATAAGAAATCTAGGAATAAACCTAACCAAAGAGGTAAGACATCTGTATTCTGAACACTATAAAATGCTTATGAAAGAAAATGAATATAACACAGAGAAATGGAAAAACATTCCACAATCATGAACTGGAAAAATAAATATTGTTAAAAATGTCTATACTATCCAAAACAATCTACAAATTTAATGCAATCCCTATCAAAATGCCAACAGCATTTTTCACAGAGCTGAACAAAACAATCTTAAATTTTGTATGGAACCACAAAAGACCCTGAATAGCCAAAGCAATCTTGAAAAAGAAGAGCAAAGCTGGAGGCATCACAATTCCACATTTCAAGTTATATTCCAAAGTTGTAGTCATCAAGACAGTATGATACTGGCACAAAAACAGACACATAGATCAATAGAAAAGAAAACCCAGAAATGAACCCATAATCTTATGGTCAATTAATCTTCAACAATGCAGAAATAATATCCAATGGAATAAAGACAGTATCTTCAACAAAAGGTGTTAGAAAAACTGGACAGCAACACACAGTTGAATGAAACTGGACCACTTTCTTACACCATACACAAAAATACATTCAAAATAGATGAAAGACCTAAATGTGAGACAGGAAACCATTAATATGGTTTTTAGAAGACAACACAGGCAGTAACCTCTTTGACATTGGCCAAAGCAACATCTTAAGAGATATGTCTCTTGAGGCGAGGGAAACAAAAGCAAAAGTAAAGTAATGTGACTTCATTAAAATAAAACGCTTCTGCACAACAAAGGAAACAATCACCAAAACTAAAAGTCAACCCACAGAATGGGAGAAGATATTTCCAAATGACACATCTGATAAAGGTTTAGTATCTAAAATCTATGAAGAACTTACCCAACTCAACGCTTAAAAAAATAAATAAATAATCTAGTTAAGAGATGGGCAGAAGACATGAATAAACATTTTTCCAAAGAAGACATACAGATGGCTAATAGGTACATGAAAAGATGCTCAACATCACTCATCATCAGGGAAATACAAATCAAAACTACAATGAGATTATCACCTCACACCAGTCAGAATGGCTAAAATTAACAACACAGGAAACGTGGAAAAAGGGGAACCCTCTTGCACTGTTGGTGGGAATGCAAATTGTTTCAGCCACTGTTGAAAACAGTATGAAAGTTACTCAAAAAGTTAAAAGTAGAACTACCCTACAACCTGGCAATTGCACTACTAGGTATTTACCCAAAGGATACAAAAATACTAATTCAAAGGGATCCATGCACCCTGATGTTTATAGCAGCATTATCAACAATAGCCAAATTATGGGAAAAGCCCAAACGTCCATCAACTGAAGAATGGATAAACAAATTGTGGTATATTTACACAATGTAATATTACTCAGTCATGAAAAAAAATAACTCTTGCCATTTGCAACATGGATGGAGCTAGAGAGCATTATGCTAAGTGAAATAATTCAAAGAAAGACAAATACTGTATGATTTCACTCATATGTGGAATTTAAGAAACAAAACAGATGAACATATGAAAAAAAGGAGGGGGCAACCAAGAAACAGTTTCTTAACCATAGAGAACAAACTGAGGGTTACCGGAGAGCAGTTACCTTAACCCAAATAGCTGATGGGTTAAGGAGGGCACTAATAGTGATGAACACTGGGTGTCATATGTAAGTGATGACTCACTAAATTTTACAACTAAAACTAATATTACACTGTATGTTAACCAACTGGAATTTAAATAAAAGTTTGGGAAAAAAAAAAACCTAACCTTTCTTACCTTTTCTTTGAGGACCGGGAGGACTTAATCATCAAAATTCATTGGAAGAGAAAAAATATTTTCATTCCATTATTTTGGAAGATGTGTTTGTCATTCTCCTTCCAATGGTTTGGAATCCTCTGTCTTTCTAATGTAGAAGAAAAAGGAGAATAATCCAATAGTTAAGTTTCCATATTGAAATAGACTGATGATTCATTTTCCATTGTACTGTATTTGCAGTGCTCTTCTATCTTATCCTGCTTCACATCTTCCCATTCCAATCTAGTCCACTGAATAATAACTTTTATAAACAGGTTTTAGACTTTATCTGATTAAACTTTATCCTCCTTAAGCCTTTCAATGTCTTGACTTCTGTGACAACACACCTGTCCTGGAAGTCTACTGGGCTGTTATTTTTCAGTATCTGTTACAGATAATTTTTTCTCTATTTATCTTTTAAACATTACAGTCTCTCAGGATTCCATTCTGTTCCCACTTCTCTTTTAACTCTACACCCTTCCCCTAGGTAATCTTATCTATTATTTTGATAACACCCTAATATGTATCTGCAGGCCAATCTTTTCCTGAGCTGCTGATGCACATATCCAACTATGTGCAAGCCAGATGCACCATATACAACTAAAGTTCAATTGTGTCCAAACCTGAAGTCAGTGTATCTCCATTCAACTGCTCTCTTATCTCCAGAAACAGCACAGTCAACTCAGTTGCTCAGCACTCTATCCTGGACATAGTACTTATCCCTTCACTTTCTCCAGGCCTCCAAATCCCAATCAAGCACCAATAACTTCCCTCCATGTCACCCTTGCCAAGTTTAGGTGCCCCTTTCCTTTTCTCTGGGATATTACTGCAGTCTTCCCATCTACCTCTCTGCCTCTCATCTAAATCACCCTCCAGGAGGACAATTAGTGTTCTTTCTAAAATGCATATCTGATCTCCTGCTTGGAGGAATGAATTCCCCCTTTTGCTCCCACCACTACTCTTAGCACTCAGGTCCCAAACTTACAAAATCCTTCATAATCTGGACCCAACCTACCATTTTATAGGACCACAGTTAGCCCAAATGATACTTCAGTGCAGATTAGATATCCCTTTCTCAGAGCAAATTCAGCCTCATGTGAGAGTGAAAGGCTTGGAGAGAAAAGTGTTGGCTGGATTTTTACATCCACCTCCATCTAATGTTTTTGTACAGAGCCCAGAATCCATAATCTCATGTGGTGGTTTATCCACTTAATCTCCTAGATCTGTTCCCCCAATGTGCCACTTTTTCCTCTGCATTTTTGTGCATGATGTCCCTGTTAATGCCACTGCCCCACATATACCCCTCCTCCTTCACCTAAATCCTCCTCAACTTCAATTCATAATCCACTTTCTCTAGGCTGTCCTCCCTATCTTCCACTGTGACTTTCACTGTCACAGACCATATCTCAATGTGTCATTGCAAACTGTATGCCTTATTCTTACTAAATTAGAAATTCTCAGAGGGCAAGGGCTATGTCTGTCTCACTGACCTTTTTATTCCCAATTCTAAGCAGTTACCTGGCACCTAATAGATAATAAATGTTAGATGTATCTAAATCACACATTCTGAAACTGCTCCAAAAACTAATCCCAAATTTATTTTTATTCATGCTGACTTTAAATTATAGGTCAGAAAGACCTTAAATAGAGATTGTGGCTAAATCAAAACAACAGTAATGGAAAACCAGATCCCTCAGAAGGATGAAATCACAGTAAAAGAAAAGAATATCATAAGGGTGGTAAAGCTGACAGAAATGAATGCTATTACTTAAACATCTAAGGTTCTGACTGCCAAGGCCTATATCTCTATTTGTTTCTCATTTCTTCCCTGAAAGCTAACATCTAGTTTTTTCTTAAAGTTTTGCCTTGAAACCAAATGCTGACTGTCTATATAATTTTAAATGTGATCATTGATCTGATCAAATGGACTATATTCTGCCCTTTCTGAGGCATGTTGAGAAATGGCTCAATGTCTGTATGTCTTGTCTACTTAGAAAATAGATATGATGCTAAATGTTTAAAAAAATGTGTATGTGTTCCTCCTGGGCTTCTCAGGTCCTTCTGGCCAGACTGGGTTCATTTGTAATGGAGATTTTGTACAGATTTTGCAAACTTTGCTAATCCCCATGCAAGAAAAATAACCTTGGGGCATTCAGGTTGACAAGTGGAGTTGCTATAAATTTTGTCAATGTTTCCTTAGAGTTTGCTTAAGAAACCAGGAACTATAGCAGTGAACTCCACAGTTAGAATTATTTTTCTAGGAAAATTCCCTGTAGAAGTGATAGTGGCACTATCACCATAGGAATAGGTTGTGGGTGTTTTAAATGAAATACAAGACACAAAAGGCAACTGAGAGTATTACCATGAAAAAGTAGTAGACACACAAAATTTAACTCAAAAATGGGTTAAAAACTTAAATGTATGACCTGAAACCATGAAACTCCTAGAAGAAAACATATGGGGAGAATCCATAACTTGGTTGTGGCAATAATTTTTGGATATGACACCTAAAGTACAAGCATTAAAATAAAAAATAAACAAGTAGGACTATATCAAACTAAAAGTCTCATACAGAAAAAAAAAATCAACAAAATGAAAAGACAACTACAAAATTGTATACCATATATCTGCTAAGCAGTTAACATCTGAAATATATAAAGAACTCATACACTTAATAGCAAAAAATAATAATGATAATGCAATTTTAAAATGGGCAAAAGACCTAAGTGGACAGTCTTCAAAAAAAGATAAACAAGTGGCCAATAGTTACATGAAGAGATGCTCAACAGCACTCATCATTACAGACATGCAAGTTAAAACCACAATGGTCCATCACCTCAACCTGTTAGAGTGGCCATCATCAAAAAGATAAGAGGTAACAAATGCTGGTGAGAATGTGGAGAAAGGACAATCCTTGTGCATTGTTGGCAATGCACAGGCAATGCCCTGTACAGGCAAACTGATACAGCCACTGTGGAAGACAGTATGGAGGATCCTCAAAAAATTAAAATAGAATCACCAAATGATCTAACAATTCCACTTCTGGGCATCTATCCAAAAGAAACAAAACCAAAAGATATCTGCACCCTGATGTTCATAGCAGCACTTTTTACAATAGCCAAGATATGGAAATAACCTAAGCATCCAGCGATAGGTAAATGGATAAAGTTGTGGTATATATACACAAAGGAATGTTATTCAGCCATTAAAAAAAAAAGGAAATCTTGGAATTTATGACAACATGGATGACACTTGAAGGCATTATGGTAAGTAAAAAAAAAAGTAAAACAGAGAAAGACAAATACCATATGATCTTACTTATGTGTGGAATCTTAAAAAAAACTTACAGGAAAATAAATCAGATCTGTAGCAATCAGAGGTAGTGTAGGAGGAGGGGGAATTGGAGTAAGGTGGTTAAAAGGTACAACTTTCCAGTTATAAGACAAATAAGTATTAGGGATATAATATACAACATGATGACTATAGTTAACACGGCTATATGATATATATGAAAGTTGTTATGAGAGCAAATCCTGAGTTCTTATAACAAGGAAAAAATTTGCTGTTTTTTCTTTTTACTGGAACTGTGTGAGATGATAGATGCTAACTAAACTTATTGCAGCAATAATTTCACAATATATGTAAGTCAAGCCTTTATGATCTATACCTTAAACTTATACAGTGATGCATGTCAATTATGTCTCAATAAAGCTGGAAAAAAAGACAATGGTGGCCCTTCATTTAACTATTCACTCAAACACTTTTACTGATTATTTAGTATGTGTCAGGCAGTATGTTTGATACTTCAGGGATATAGTAGTGACCACAGTGACAGGTCCCTGACCTAATAGATGTTTATACTCTAATAGGCAAGAAATCAGTCCTACTGTTCATGTGATATTTCTTGTGATCAGATTGCTCATTCATATCCTACTAGGTATGAAGAGACTACTAGAATACTAGAAGATCATGTCTGTGAGCTCCTTATGCTCTGTTCTTTTCATCCTCTTGTAATCCTATTTTACTGGCACATGTTCTAATTATTGACTCTAATTCAGCCCTCTCTGGTTGGGATGGGCAGGCATTTTTCTCATTAGGACTCAAGTCTGGTGTTGGAATCTGACAGGTAGTGAGATTTGACAAAGTGGCTTCTGGTCTCATGAGCCAATGGTGCAAAGATAAGCTGTCAACTGCCTCTTGGGGTCAGGAGAGCCAGAATTCTCATCCTCTGCCTTCCCAATCCTCGTCCCTCAGTTCCATCAGGGCATTCCATGTGACCTGTGGCCCACAGAAGACTGGGGTTGGGGAAGCCTATGCAATTCTATCCAAGGACTTCAACATAGCCCAAAGCTTTAGCCACACAAAATCATTGTAAGTCTGAGTGCTGCCTATCTCAGGAAAGATATGTAGCCAGTCCCAGAACATAGGAGTAGAGTTAAGGAGGAAGAGAATAAACATCTTTATTTCTCAGAACCTCTACAGATTCTTAAATCTTCAACTAGGTGGGCTTCAGACACTCATTTTGGAAAAACTGTGTTGTTAAAAATAATACTGTGAATTATATTACTACTATGAATTAACCAATTATTATCTTTCAGAAATTAGAATTGCTTCCTGTGTGATTACAGCAATATCAGACATCTTCCTGTGCTCATTTCCTCTTTATATAATAAGGAGATTGGAGTATAAGACCACTAGAATCTGCTTTAAGACTCCATAGAGTGATCCTCTAGCACTCTTTGGAAATGTAGAACCCTCTAGCTGGTTATAATACCTTAGAATCTGATCCCAAGTTTCTTTTCTGGCTGTGTCTTCTGATTTCTCTTAGTGACCCTCTACTGCAGCTAAACTGGCAGATGCTAACTCTACTTCACAAGATTTGCACACCTATTTGCCTTCTTGGAATTCCTTTCTCTCCCCTATTTCTTTGGAGTATGCACTGTCAGGGAAGGCAGTCCTCCATAGGCCCTGAGAGTCCATGCACATTATTTCTGAGTGTGCCAAACTTCAAGGACAATGCAATTTACCACATGCGTAGCATCCATCTGGGCTCATTGCCTCTCCCCGTGGGACTTGGAGGGAGGGGAACCGGATGTTTTTTCTTGTGCTGTGAGATTTAAACTGTCTTGCTCTTATCCATTGTCTAATCATTTATGGAGTGGTGGCAGGTTTACTCCTTACCATCTTCTACGAGGTTGGAGTTTTTCCTTTACATGCACACTCATAAAGACCACAAGGTCTCCACAACAAACACCCAAATTCTGTCTCCACAACAAACACCCAAAGATCCAAAGACTTTTCCATCATCCCCTGAACATCTATGTGTTAAAGTTAAAAAGAGTTGCACTACAAGGAAGTTAGGGAAACTGGGGGCTACAGGTCTAATCCTAGCTTTGAAAGTGTGGTACATTTAATAAAACCTTGTCATAAAGTTGATTAGGTGCAGGGAAAAATGACTCCAGAAAACCAAACTCACAACTGGCCGAAGTACAAATGGGGACCCTATTTGTTAATTTGCAGTAAGAAACATTACTGCTATGTTCATCTGAAATGTATCTGTTGGTATGACAAAACATTCTCTCACTACAGGCAGATCTATTTGAGAAACTAAGTTATAGTCACATGGTTCCTTGGTGAACATGGAATCAGAGCCAAGGGAGTTGGTTGAGTGAGACCAATATATATGGGTAGAATGAGAGTAGGAGTGCTTATGAACCCTTCTCACTTTACAGATTTACCCACCACAGAAAAGGACAAATGAAGTTCTTGGTGTAGGGCAACATTCTCTAGAGAGCACTTTTCTTCTGTTTATGTTCTACTGCTGCCCATCCATCTACTTCCACATGGGTGTTTCCTCTTTACTGAAGCTTTAGAAATTAGACTATAAACTTCAATGTAATGGAGGGACAGACTTGATATTTGTTGTCTTTTTTTTAAGATTCAACTTATTTGGTAGAAAGAGAGCACAAGTCGAGGACAGAGGCAGAAAGAGAGAGAGAAGCAGACTCCCTGCTGAGCAAAGATCCCGATGCGAGGCTCAGTCTCAGGACCCTGAGATCATGCCCTGGGCTGAAGGCAGACACTTCACCAACTGAGCCACCCAGGTGCCCCTGATATTTGTTGTCTTAAAACGTCAGTAGCTTCCCAGGTGGAATCTGAAATTGAGTTCCATAAAGCAGAGGGCAAGGGGAGACAGAGGCAAGCAATCCAAATTAGTAGGTGACAGGTTTAATAAGCAATGCACTTGAGCAACCCCAAAACGGATCTCCACACCCACCAGTCAAATCTTAAAAGTTTCCATAAGAGACCTTAATGAGGTTCTGTCTTATGTATGTGCAGGTGGTCTCAGTAACACCTTACTCTCTCTAGGCTGCATCCTTGAAAATGGACTCCTCTTTCTTCTATCTAATCTACCTCTGTATAAAGTTTAATTCCAATCAGAGCCTTGAAAGGGGAAGGAGGGTACAGGAGAGTTACTGATGTAATGTACCACAATTTAAGAAATTACCAATTAGGATCCTTCAGGGCAGGATGCAGAAGGTGGGGGAATATTGGGGAGAATGTTTCCTGATGCTTACCTCCAGATACCAGAATTATTCATTATACCCTTGTCTCTCAGTTTCTGGAAGTGCTTTCTGTGTCCTCTGCCCTAATTTTTATTAATAACTAACTTAGCACTTTCTGTCTAATGATAATTACCTTTTTAAACTTTTTATTTTATTTTATTTTTTAATGAGGAGAAATAAGGCCAACAGAACACTGGCATGGGGAAGAGGCTAAGAGTTCAGGGGATAAGAAGGGTTACCTGGAACACATAAGGAAAGCCCACAGGAAGGCTGGAAGTTTGTTATCTCTGGAGCCCAGGACAGACAAGGAGTCAGTAGATAAATGACACTAGAAAGGACAGATGAGGGAGGCACCAAAACCCTCAGAGGACTAGGACCATTGCCACAGGGTTTCCAGTCAGGATGTCTCCCCTAAGAAACATAGCCATTGGAGGACCAAGAAACTAAGTCCCAAACCTCTACTGATTCCACTAGCCTCAAGTTGTCCCTTCATTAAAACAGAGGACTGGAAAACTGTTAAAAAAAATGTGAAGCCACTAACCCAAGAAATGCTCCAACTCCAGTAGCTGGTGGCACACACACAGACCTCAGCATCCCAGCCACAGACAACTTAATTGCCTTTTCGATATCTAGGAATGATCTTCCTGAGGCCTGAGATGAGGTCTCACTCACTGCATTCTTCACTTTACAAAGAAGGCTTTATCTCCAAGTAGACCTCAACTAAATAGGCCCATCCTCTCCAGCACCACCCCATTCCTTGCTCCACATCCCTACTCACCTCCTTTTCATTTTCTTCATAGCACACAGCACGACTTAATACATATTCCTTTATGCAAACAATGAATCATGGAACACTACATCAAAAACTAATGATGTAATGTATGGTGATTAACATAATAAAATTTAAAAAAAAGAAAAAAACAAAAAATATATATATATTTCTTTTTTTCTCTTTTTACTGTCTGTCTTCCTGATAAGCTTGAAAGCTCTGTATGTACAATAACTGTATTTACTTACCATGCTTACTCAGTATCAAGGACAATACCAGGCAAAAATAATACAGACTTCATAAAGACTTGTGGAATAAATGAATGAATGTTGATTAGCTGCTGGCATGGTAGAAAGTGTTGCAGCTGAATATGGTGTCAACCCTTTAATTCAGGATAGGAGTTTATCTTCAAGAGCCATGTCTGAGCTTGGCACTGGGAACAAATAAGGGCTGGAGTACTCCTGTTTTCCTGATGCCGACAGGATAATTGTGATATGGGGGTAGTTAAAGGGACTGAGTAGGATTTGGTGATTAGAAATGGAATAGAAGAAATGATGGAAAAAGAGCTTTTGCAGTAATCCTCTTTCATTCAATTTTTATCTCAGAATGCTTTAAAGTTTTCCTTGTGTAGCCTGTTTTCAGTTCTTCATTTTTAAATGCATAATTTACACAGCTTCAAAAGAATAATTGGCAACATATGAATATGCATGAGCATATTTATGATATTGCATCTATCAGCACATTACCTTTCCTCCTGGCCTTAAAATGTATATATACCTTTACACCTTAGAATAATAAGTCTACATGGATTGATGTCAAACAAATGGTGCTGCCATTCTTTATTAGTTTTCCTTGTGTAGTCCTTTATTCCAAGAACAAAGACAATTTTCTTTAAAGGTTGTTTTTATAGAATGCTTCCTCAGGTAATACAAAAAAATGAAGTGTCTGCTTCTGAACATGACTGCATATATTAGGTTAAATCTTTTGGGGCAATACTGTCCACAGTAAAACAATACCTTTAATGTATTCCGTTCAAGTCCTCAAATCTGTGAGTTTCTCCGACTGACCTGTCAACCACTCTGAGACTTTTGACCCTCTATATGAAAGCTAGTCCTCCTATATCATCATTCCAGTCCTCTGGGTCTCCACTACACTAAATTCATTTGCTAATGTTTTTCTGTTTACTTCTGTTTATCAGCTCACTCTCATCTGACTCTATCCTTTCTGCTTTCAATATACCCAGGTCACCCCTCCCAGAATTAATGTGAATTGAAAATGTACATGCTTAATATAGATAGTCTTACTAATCCTTACAGCAATCCAATGAAGAAATACTGTATCAGTTAGAGCTCTCAGGTTGCCAGCAATGGAAACCGGCTCTGGCTAAATTAAGCAATAGGAAGTTTAGGGGAAGTATACTGAAGTTCTCAGCATCAATGGGCAAAAAACCATGCTCAGAAATGAACAGAAGCAAAGATATCTCTAGAGAACTAGGAATCAGAAACTACAGACATAATTTGTGGTCAGAACACTGCTACCAAAATAAATGAGTAAATACTCATACTGACATGTTGCTAACTATGTACTAAATTGCCATTATTTTACATAACATATATTCACATAACACCATTTGTAATAAATATTCATTTTTCTGTGTTTGGTGTCTATCTCTCTCAAAGTTTAAAAGCTCCACAAAGGCAGAAACAATGTGTGTTTTATTCACTGATGCATACATAACGCCAAGCACAGTAGCTGGCACTGGATGAAATAGGTACTATTATCATTCTCATTATATACATGAGGAAACAGAGGCATAGGCAGGCTAAATATATCCCAAAGTGACACAGTTGGTAAGTGATAGAGTCGAGATTCAAATATAGATGACCTGTCTCTAAAATCTGTGCTCTTAACCATCATACAGATTCCATCCATTTTAGTCTTTTTATTCTTGTGGTCAAGATTAGACTTCCAAAGGACTCATCCAATTGATATTCATTGCATCACAAATATGCCCATCAGCAAAGGAAGAGTGGGCCCATGATTACCAAGCCACTAAACTCAGTTCACTGAGGAAGCAATAATTCCTCCAGAGGAAATCAGGGTATTGCAAAGAAGATAAAATGGGAAGCCAAAGAACAACAAACATCTTCTCACAATGACCTTCAGGGAAACTCTTATCTTCTCCATTTTAAAGATGAAGGAACTGAAGCATGAGTACATATTATAATGCTTTATTTTTATGGTGAATAAACTGACTGTATGGGTTAAATGGTATCCCCCAAAATACATATGTACCCAAAATCTGTGAATGTGAATTTATTTGGAAATAAGTTCTTTGTAGATGTAATCAAGTTAGGATGAGGTCACACTGGATTAGGGTGGGCTCTAAACAATGATTGGTGTTCTTATAAGAAGGAAGAAATTTGGATTCAGACACACAGAAAAGGAGTCTGTCATGTGATGACAGAGGCAATGATTAGAATGATGTCTACAAGCCAAGGAATGCCAAAGATTGCTGGCAACCACAAAAAGCTATGTAAAGATAAGGACAGATCCTCCTTAGAGCCTTCACAAAGAGCACAGTCCTACCTACATCTTGGGCAGACTCTGGCCTCCAGAATTGTGAAAGAATAATTTCCCTTGTTTTAAGCCACCTAGTTTGTGGTATTTTGTTATGGCAGCTCTTGGAAACTAATACGCTCAGGCTCAAAAAAATTAAGGTATCCTAAATAACAGAACTCCTAAGAATAATATGCTGTATTATATAAGGCTTTTTCTCTTTTCCTTTTCTTCCAAACCTTATGCCCTCACTCTACCTCCAATCCTCAGCTACCAAGTTCTCCCCCAGATTGCCTAATATATCCCTCACTCCTACCAACTGCAACATCATTTTGAGACTTATTCCTCCCATAATCTTGACTGTTAATCTCCTTCTGGACAAAGTGAACCCAAATAGTATTTCATTACTCAAGGCCTACTCAACTTTGAGTTAAGATAAACTGGTATACCTAACTCAGAAATAGTTAAAGCACAGTAATGTAACATTTCCATTTAAGACAGCTTTATGAAGATGATCATAGAGGATGAAGGAATTTGGCTATCTAAAACATTCCATGCTTTGGTTCACACTCGTGTGTCTAAAAACTCTGCTCCCTTTTTCTAAAAGTATTGACATTTGGCCTCTTACACACTTTGAATCATTATTCCTTCTTTTAAAACTGTAATCTCTTGGGGTGCCTGAGTGGCTCAGTTGGTTAGGCATTGGACTCTTGATTTACATTTAGATCATGATCTCAGGGTCATGAGATCAAGCCCTACATCGAGCCTTGTGTGGAGCCCTGCATCAACTCCGCACAGCACTGGGCATGGAGCCCGCTTAAGATTCTCCCTCTCTCGTATGAGCTATGGTGAGCGCTGTGAATTGTGCAAGACTGTTGAATCACAGATCTGTACCTCTGAAACAAATAATGCAATATATGTTAAGAAAAAAAACAAAAGAAGAAGATAGCAGGAGGGGAAGAATGAAGGAGGGGAATCAGAGGGGGAGACGAACCATGAGAGGCAATGGACTCTGAAAAACAAACTGAGGGTTCTAGAGGGGAGAGGGTGGGAGGATGGGTTAGCCTGGTGATGGGTATTAAAGAGGGCATGTTCTTCATGGAACACTGGGTGCTATGCACAAACAATGAATCATGGAACACTACATCAAAAACTAATGATGTAGGGCGCCTGGGTGGCTCAGTTGGTTAAGCGACTGCCTTCGGCTCAGGTCATGATCCTGGAGTCCCGGGATCGAGTCCCGCATCGGGCTCCCTACTCAGCAGGGAGTCTGCTTCTCCCTCTGACCCTCCTCCCTCTCATGCTCTCTGTCTCTCATTCTCTCTCTCGCAAATGAATAAAAAATCTTAAAAAAAAAAAAAACTAATGATGTAATGTATGGTGATTGACATAACAATAAAAATTAAAAAAAAAAAAAATTCTCCCTCTCTTTCCTTCCTTCTGCTCCTACTCTGTGTGCTCTTGCTATCTCTCTCCCTCTCAAAAAAAAAAACCAAAACAAAAAATCAAAACAACAACAACAAAAACTTATCTCCTGGGTTGAGCGGGGGAACTTTAACTTTCTGAAACTAGGCATTTTGGTTTATCTTCTTTCTTATAACCTATGACTTCCATCATGCTAAGCCAAAAAAAATCTGTTTTCTGTTCCCCTTATATCAGTAGGAAATTACTGATCTTCAAATAAGCAGAAAACCCATCTTACAAATAGGATGTTATTTAGTATTTAGCAAAGAAGGAAATGGGAATGGTTGTTGATTCAATCAGCTAGTAATGTTTGTCCTTTGCCTCTATGTGGCAGGCACACTTCTAAGCACTTTATTTATATTCATTAGTTCATGTGATGTTCATAAAAACTTAGAAGGTAAATATTATTATCACTATCACTTTATGTATTAGGAAACTGAGGCACAAGCAGGTTAATAAAAGCCTGGTGTATTAATTTTCTACGGCTGTCATAACAAAGCATCACAACTGGATGGCTTAACAGAAATATAGTGTCTCACAGTTCTGGAGGCTAAAGTCTGAGATCAAGGTGTCTGCAGGATTGGTTCCTTCTGAGGGCTGTGAGGAAGAATCTGATCCATGACCCTCTCCTGCCTTCTGGTGGTTTGCTGGCAATCTTTGGTGTTCCCTGGCTTGTATATGCAGTACCCCAGTCTCTGCCTTCATCTTCACATGATTTTGTTGTTGTTCATGTTTAAGTATTGTACTTGTCTTGGCTTTATGAGCTATGAATGCTGATGTGGTTGGTATAATCAGAAACATTCTAATAAACAATGTGGAAAAAGTACATGAATAAAATTAACCTGTGTGAAAAGTAGGGTAAGAAAGAGAAAAGATTATAAACGGTGTGTGGTCCCAGGCTCTTAAAAATGCTTTGAACATAGATAAAGGAATATTTTAAATAACATTACAGTCTCATTTTGACAGCATACTATTAATTGTATGATTTATGTTTATTTCATGTTTCATTTGTACAGTTTAGAAAAGTTCATGTCCTTTTGAACCACAGCATTCATTATCTCTGCCTTCTCCCATAGCATACTTGCAATAAACTACTGAAGAACATAAAGGATAGATGGAAAGGACTCACTTAGGGGGAAAAAAAAAAAACATTTAAATGTGATGATCATTTGGTGAAATTACTGAAATGAAAATAATAGGCTTCCATTTCCAGAGTAATAAAATCAATTTTCTTAAACTACCCATTTGTCCCATGGTAGATGTTAGAAATAATAAAAGGTTGTCAGTCCTTAGAAATAAGAAATGATAATTCACTTGTAACAAGTAGACTCTCCACACTTTCTTTACATTATCTGACAGTCTTGACTGCATCAAGGATCTCTAAAGTAATAATTATCTATAAAACAATGGACAAGCTACTAGGTTAAGTAAATGCATAACTTAACCTTTAGCAAAAGAAAGAATATATCAGAACAAAGTTGACTATTAGACTTTTTCCCAATATTATTAAATTGACCTGATAACTAAATTCACTTTAAAAACCATTACAAGAATTACCCTAGAAACCTAACTTAGGAGATTTGAAGAAAAAGCCATCCTGTAATTTTTTATTGTGTTGGTGTATATCCAGTAAGTAGAAATTTTTGTAATTGCATAGCACATAACAAAGGGGACAGGGAGCATTAGATGGAATAGAATGTTCAAAATTTTATATGTTAATACCCTCTTATGTTATTCAAGATAATCCAGTTTTAGATTGGTACATAAGGAAACGGAGTCAGGAGACAAATGTGAGAGGCAGATTTTGTGATGTCACAGAATCTCTTTTTCCTAGGATGAGTTTTAATTTCTTGCAGAAGATGCCTGGCAGGCCTACTTTCATCAAATTTATCAGAATCACAGTGGAAAAACACAGTTTAGACTCGAAATAGATGGGACATGTGTACCAGATATGTCCTTTACAGTGGCTTGAAATAGAAGACCCATGCTGATCTTGAGAGAGCTTTGCAAGCCATGAGACAATTCTATGGTAAATTAGCCTTCAGTCATTGAGCTCAGAAAGAACACTAGCACAAGGCTTTAGGTAAATCTATAGGAACAGAATGCATATAGGTGGTTGCCTAGGGCTGGGGTGAGAATGGGGATTAACTGTTAAAGGGAGGATGGATCTTGTTGGAGTGATGGAAATGTTCTAAAACTGCATCATGATGATGGCTGAACAACTCAGTAAAATTACTAAAAATCATTAAATTGTACACTTAAAATGAGTGAGTTTTATGGCATGCAGATTATACCTCAATAGAGTTTTGTGTTTTGTTTTGTTTTGTTTTTTTTAAGGAAGCTTTTAAGATAAAACTATGGCACCTCTGGGCCTACATCAAATTTCTACACAGCTGTGGTTCCAGGAAGCTTCTGGAATAAACTCTGAGAGGTGATAATGAGAATATTTTTCTCCTCCAGTATTCAGGAAACAAGCAGGAGAATAATTAATATCAAACTCAAGTCACTAAAATACCATTGATAGCTCAGATCCCTAAAATCTCTTTTCCTTCCCTACACTTCTTGACAGTTTTGATAAGAATATCCAATCAATAAACAACATAAGTTATAAGTTCTCTATAAAAGTTCTCATTTGGGTACTAAACATTATGATGCTAGCAACCCAAACTTGTTTTCCCATGCAGGTTCCAAAAGGAAATTGGTTTGTGCTATCGAGCCAGGTCCATCATTACTAATGCAGATAGGAGGCAGTGCACACCGACAGCAGTCCCTGATACAGAAGGACCAGGTCAAGAGCTAGCAATCATGGTAGGACTGCTGCAGGAGCCTGTTTCACATATGCTCACCATCTCTAACCTAGGCTTGAGCTATGAGACTATTGGAAAATTTGCCTTGATTTCCAATCAGCCAAAGAAAAAGCATATTTGTGTTTTTCTTTTCTTTCAGCAGAGAACTTCATCACTATATGCCTCTTACAGGCTGAACTGTGCCCCCTTATGTTATAGACTAAATGTTTGTGTCCTCCCAAAATTCATATGTTGAAGCCCTAATTCCCAATGTGGCTATATCTGCAGATGGGACCTCTAAGGAAGTAATTAAGGTTAAATGAGGCCATAAGGGATGATCCCTAATGTGATAGGATTAGTGTCCTTATATGAAGAGACACAGAGAGTACTCTCTCTCTTCTCCCTCCGCCCCTGCCCTAACAATGTAAGGACAGAGTGAAAAGGTGGCCATCTACAAGCCAGGAGGAGAGCTCTCACTACAAACCTACCCATGTGGCACCTTGATCTTGGGCTTCCCAGCCTCTGGAACTATGAGAAATAAATGTCTGTTGACATAGATGTCAACCAATCTATGGTATTTTTACAATAGCTCTGGAAAACTAATACAGTACCCTCCTCAGTTTTCTTGGGCTCCTTTTTCTATCTCAGGTAAGAGGTACAGGTTTGAAACAAGAAGATATAAGATAAAATCCAAGATCAAATACTTTGAATTTTCCTCTCTGACCACAGCCTCTAGACACTGTTTTTGTGAGAATACCTCATTGTCTCCAAATCCTCCCTTCACCTTCTGCCAGCAATCCTCTTCCGTGCCTGTCTTAGTCAGTTTGGGCTGCTATAACAAAATACTGAGTGGTTTATAAAAAACAGAAATTTATGTCTTACAGTTCTGAAGGCTGGAAGTTTGAGATCAGAGTATACCAGTATGGTCAGGTTCTAATGAAAGCCCTCTCCCAGGTTGCAGACTGCTGACTTCTCATTATATCCTTAGATGATGGGAAGAGAACAAGGGAGCTCCTGGAATCCTTTTTTATATAAGGGAACTAACCTCATTCATGAGAGCTCCATCCTCATGACCTAATTGCTTCCCAAAAGCTCCACCTCCTAATACCATCACCCTGGGGTTAGGATTTCAATATATCACTTTTGTGGGTACACAAGCTCTCAATCCATTGCAGCGTCCTATTATGATTTACCTCTTTACCTCCTCCTCAGCTTGTTATTCTTCTATGCTTTTCTGAATCTACTTGCCTCCTTACCCAGCTCAGTCTCAGGGTCTGTTATTTCAGCCATACATGCACTATAATCACAGTTCCCCCCCTACTCTTCCTTGACATTCTCTCTACCCTCTATTTCAGTTGTTCCCAAACTTCAATTGCCCTGGATGCCCCAGTTACCAGGGTGTTGCTTAAAATTGCAGATTGCCAGTTCCAATCCAGATCTCCTGATCCACTGAAAGAATCTCACTGGGGGTAAGGTCCTGGAATTCGGATTTTTCTAAAGATTCTCATGTTATTCTGATGTCAAATATGATTTGGGAGTTATTAGCAATGACAATCCCTAACCAGAATGACCCTAATATTCATTTTCCCTCCTTCTTAGATGTGAAGCATTTCAACAGAGCATTACAATGCCACACTGGTTGGATCTTCTATGCTTCAAACCACTTGATGAAATTTGGATCTTCTGACTCCTCAAAATATTTTCAGTATAGTTTATTGACTTCCCTTTAAGTTTTCCCAGTCACTTAAATAATCCCTCTTCTGTGTCTTATTCTTACACTACTTCCCTTGCTCACAGCAGGAAGCATTCTTGCCATGTTACTAAGAAAATATAGGCCAGCAGCTTTCAACTGTGGCTGCATATTCAACTCACCTTGGGAGTGTTTAAAAATACTGGGGTCTGGGTTCCACCCCTGAGAGGCTGTACTTTAATTGGCCTAACGTGGAATCTACATATCAGTATTTTTTTAAAACTCCCCAAGTGATTCTAATGTGCAGCCACTGATCTAGGCCATTTGACACCAATTACCTCAACTTCCAACAGTTCCTCCTCCCCCAGTCTCTACACATACACACACACACACACACAGCACTCAACATTTTTTCTAACCTAACTTACATTTTCTCCTTTTCACAGAAGACATGCCTATTCATTTTCAAGACTCCTTCAGAACTCACTTCATACTTTTCTCCCACTCTCTTTTCTATCTTCAGTCTCACTCGTATATATATTTAAGCCATTTCCCCACTGGTTTCAAACATATAAGTCTCCTCTATCTAATAAAAGTTCTGCTACCACCAACAACGCAACAAAGACAACAACATTACATTTTCTTCATCCATTCAAAGTCAAACACCTCTAATGAGATCATTTATGCCCATTTCTCCACTCTTACTCTGGGTCTTCTAACCTCCAACTTCAGTCACTTCCCACCTCACTCCAACCTAAATTAATCCAAACTAATCCAACAGATTAACTTTCCAAGTATACATCTGATCATGTCACCCCTTTTTTAAAAAAATTCCCAATGAATACCTACTACTTTCATTCAAGAGCAAACATTTATTAGGCAAAGTGCAGGGCACTAGAGATAAAGATATACAAAGTAAATAAGATTGTATCCTCAAAGAGCTCAGAGTGGTAAGAAAATTTGTACTTTGGTGACCATAAAATTAATTCTACTTGAAACTAAAGTTTTTAGTCTTTAGGCATTTGAGACCACTGATATTGGATTCATCCCTCCAATTTGATGATAATAAAGCACTTACTATAAGGATCAGTAGAACGATTAGAACAGGCATTTGAATCTAAAACTGATTCCAAAATCTTGCTACTTAGTACAAAGAAAGAAAGGAATTAGCAACAATTCTAAGGCTCCTTTCCAGGTTGACTTGGAGGACAGTGAGGCAAAAGACACTCCACGAAATCAAGATTGCTTTGAGAAAAAAAATAGACTAAATCCTTAGAACATGTGAAAAGGGAGGGATGAACCAAGAATCTGCAGAAATAGAAAGGTCCAGGGCCTAGGTTAGTGGAAGGCTTAGTTAGAGTTCCTTAAAAATTAGAACGTACGGGGCGCCTGGGTGTCTCAGTTGGTTAAGCGACTGCCTTCGGCTCAGGTCATGATCCTGGAGTCCCGGGATCGAGTCCCATATCGGGCTCCCTGCTCAGCAGGGGGTGTGCTTCTCCCTCTGCCCTCTTCCCTCTCGTGCTCTCTGTCTCTCATTCTCTCTCTCTCAAATAAATAAATAAAATCTAAAAAAAAAATTAGAACGTACGTTTATGTATCTGAAGAATGTTTCTGGTTACTCAGAAACAAGCAGTTTCTTTCCCAGTGCTAAATAACTGAAGATTGATGAGAAGTTTCATTCTATCATTTTGTATGCATTTTGGATGGAATTGTAGCTAAGCACTTAAAATCTTTTTTTCTCATCATTTACATTTTTGAAGGAAAAATTCATATGTTTCAAGGACCATGAAACAAGGGAGAGAAAAACAACTCTACAAACCAGAAGTTACTTTCAATACCTACTTAATGGCTCCATATTTCAATTTTGTTCTGTCTTCTCAAATACATTTTATGGGGCTGTGCTGTTATGTGTGAATGATGCTAAAACTTCAGACAAGGAAATACATATCTTATTACGTTTTATTTTACATAATTGAACCATCTACAATAGCATTGTTTCAGAAATAAAGACAAATGATTTAACTTTTTAATTAAGCTTTAAAACCCTAATTAAATGCCTAAATTGCAAAGAACCATTTCAGTCTAAATTGTCTTTAGATTGCTGTGTGTGGATTTTCCTATTGCTTGGCGACTAACAGAGAAAGTAACAAAGTGCTATAAATCAAATTCACACTTTGTAATTGGTACCGTTAATGCATCTTTTATTATCTAGAAAGACAAGAACGGAGAACATATAATGCTTCAGGTAAAACACAAACTCACTCATATTGGCTGCAAGTGCCTTTTCTTAGGCTTGAAACTTTGAGAGTCTATTGGGCAACATGTACCTATCTAAGTAGGGCCTGAAACACTTATTAGGACATGACCAAATGGCTGCTTGGGTCTACCTGGGTCCATGTGTATTTTACAGTGTCTGACAGTGTTGTTTTTAAAAGATGAAATTTTGAGAACAGAATTAGTTGAGAAAACTAATGAACACACACATTTATTGAATATTTATTATATACCGGACATTATATAGTCCTTTACATAATTTTCACATTTAACTGCATATCACTGCTGTGAAATAAAGTATATTTTCGTCTATCTGAGAAAATGGAAGCTTTGAGAGTTTGGATAACCTATTGAAGGTGACTCAACTAGAAAGTGGCAGAACAGAGATTCAAAGTCAGATTCTCAAACCTAACTGTGCATTAAAACATCACTAGCTGTAGGAAAAATGCAAATTAAAACCACAGTGAGATGCCTACCCACCTATTAGAGTTGAAAAAATTGAAATAGAGACACTACCAAGTGATGGCAAGGACACAGGACACAAAGGATAGCATTGCTGGGGCCAAAGGAAGGGTGCAAAATGGTACAGCCACCTTGGAAAATAGTTGGGCATATTTTTATAAAGTTAAATCTACACTTACAATATGACCTAGCAATTCCATCCCTAGGTATTTACTTAAGTAAATAAAAACTTATGCTCACACAAAATCCCATGCACAAATGCTGATAGCACCTTTATCCATAATCACCAAAAACTGGAAAAAGTCCTTCAACTGATGAATAAATAAATTGTGGCATATCCATACGGTAGAATACAACACAGCAGTAAAAAAGAATGAACTGCTAATACATGCAACAAAATGGATAAATCTTAAATGCATTGTGTTAAGTGAAAGAAACCAGGCTCAAAAGGCTATGCTTTTATTATTTCTTTTATATGACATTCTGGAAGAGGCGAAACTATAGGGACAGACAATAAATCAGTGGTTGCCAGAATTTGGGTACTTGCCTACAAAAAGCTATTTTTGGCAGAAAAGAAAAACAAAAGGTATAACTAGCACCCATAACCCAAGAAATCTGGATCTAATGTGCATTCTAGTAACCACTATACTATGCAAAGGTGCCCCTTTCACAAGAACTAGCTGATAGGATCTAAATCTGCAACATTACACATAATAATAGCTAGCTACTATATTATTAATAATAATATCACAACCAGAAAAAGGTCTTCCAGCACCTTTTAAAACCTCTCATTTTGTTTTATCTAGATTATACGTGTTTTGCAAAACACAATGAAAGGTAAGTAGGGTGGGATAGCACATGAAATATTACTATCTAGGTGTGTGTATGTGTATGTTTGATGTGTATATGTGGTATGTAAGATATGTATGCATATATGGTGTGTGGGGAGGGGTGTGTGTAGTGTATATGGAGTGTGCCTGTGGGTGTGTGGGGGGGTGGGTGCTAAGATGAGAATCATTATGTCTATTTTGAAAATAGGAAATACCAATTTTTCTATTTCAATTGTGCTCACTTTTAACTCCTGGATGATTTTCCTGAACAAAACGATGACTGAAATTTGAAACAAAGAAAATAGTTCTAAAATAACAATTTAAAAACTTTTCAAAAAACACGAAGACAGAAACTGGTGGCTAAAATAAACTGAAAGGAGAAATATAAATCAAAACTGGACATTTTCCAGTGATACAAAGAAAACAGATTTTAAATTCACAGCTGAAGAATATAGAGTGTTTTCCCTGAAGAGACTACTCAAACTTTATTGTGTATAAGAATCATCAAAAAAGTCTGTCTGTAGTGTATGCTGTGTGTGTTGCTCAGATTCCACCTTCTGGATAGATGCACTCATTCTTCCAGCTGCTAGGAGTATTGGCTGCAGATAACTCACAGCTGAGTCTCTCTCCAGGAGTTTCCCTCAGCCAAAGGGAGTTGGCTGACTCAAGGTTACATCTTTGGATGCTAGCAAATGACAATAAATTAATGCAAACTCAAAAAGTGGTAGTTTCAACTGAGCTGATTTGCCAAATGTGGTATTTCTGCTTCAGCAGATCAGCATAGCCCCTTGGACACTGTATGCTGCCCTTGATCTGGCCAATGCCATCTTTTCCATTCCCATCCAAAAGAATGATCAGAAGCACTCATGTGAGATGAACAACAAAATGCATTTACAGTGGTGCCCAAAGGTCATGTTAACTCTTCTAGTCTCTGCCACAATATAGTTCAAAGGGTCCTGGATCATTGAACATTCCACAGAACATTTAATTGGTACATTACATTCATGAGATCATAGTAATCAGACCAGATGAGCAAGAAGTGTCATTGGTAAGAAGCATGCACTCCAGGAAAGGGGCCCACATCTTTGAAATTTGGGTGGATGGGGAGATCCAGTGGTTTGAGGCATGCTGGCACATTGCCTCAAGAATAAAGGAAAAATTATTATACCTCAAATCTCCCATCACCAGGCAGGAAACTCGATCATCTGGCAGGCCCTTGCATGTTCTAGATACAGGATATTCCACACTTAGAAATGCTGTTTTAATCCATTTTCCAAGTGCTACAGAGGCATACTGCTTTGAAGTGGGCTCAGAACAAGAAACAGTTCTGCATCAAGTTCAGGTGTCATGCAAATAGTTCTGCTACTTGGGCCACAATTCTTAGCAGATCTTATGGGATGAGAGGCTTCTACCATGGGAAAAGATGCTTTGTGAATTTTATTATGGCAATCTCCAATCACAATATAGATCTAAGGATCTGGTGCAAGAACTTCAGCAAAAAAACAAAACAAACAAACAAAAAACAACTATACATCTTTCAAAATGTCTGGTATGTTGCTGAATTCTAGGTAATCTCTGACCTTGGAAGATCAAAAGACCACACACCTAGAGCTGCCCATCATAAGGTCCATATAGTCAGATATACCAAGTCATAAGTAGACATAATAGCAATATGTCATAAGATAGAACAATCTAAGTCTAGGGAGGATACTGAGCATGGGTAAGGCCAGAAGGTGGAAGTAAGTACAAAAGCAGTAGTCCAGAATTCCATGTCATTCATCATTATTGTATTTGTGACTCTCTAACAGCTCATACCTATGACTATGGTGGGGAAGGTGGGAAAGGTACCTTTATTACCAGCTGATGAAGGAAAAAACTGAGCTTGGTTCACAAATAGGTCTGCTCAGTATGTGTGAGCAAACTGAAGGAGGGAGGCTGTTGCATTCAGGTCATTCCCCTGAGGAGTGACCTGAAAGATAGTAGTGAGGAAAATCCTCTCAATGGGTACAAATCGGGGTATGTACCTAGTCACCCACTTTGGTGGAATACAAGTGGTAAGAATATACATGAACTTATGAGCAGTGGTGAATGGCTTGACTGGTTTGTCAGGGAGCTCAAAGGAGAAAGATCTGAGGATCAGAGATACAAGGTGTAGGAAACAGCTTGTGGAAGAACCTAGAAGAGTGGGCACAAAAATGTATTAATAATTGTATTGCATTGTAATGCCTAATGGAGGGCAACCACTTTAAAAAAAACAACACTGGAATATTATGCAGCCATCAAAAATGAAATCTTTTCCTTTGCAATGACGTGAATGGAACTAGAGGGTATTATGCTAAGAGAAATAAATCAATCAGAGAAAGACAATTATATGTTCTCACTGATATGAAGAATTTGAGAAACAAGATAGAGGCTCATAGGGGAAGGGAGGGAAAAATGAAACAAGACAAAACCAGAGAGGGAGACAAAACATAAGAGACTCTTAATCTCAGGAAACAAACTGAGGGTTGCTGGAGTGGAGGGAGGTGGGAGGGATGGGGTGGCTGTGTGATGGACATTGGGGAAGGTATGTTGTATGGTGAGTGCTGTGACTCGTGTAAGACCAATGAATCACAGACCCCCTGAAACAAACAATACATTATATGTTAATTTAAAAAAAAGACAACAATCAAATAGACCAAATGACTCCACCAGTCAACATCAGTCAGACTCTATCATCAGTTACCCCACTGCCATTGTTAAAGAGATGGAAACTATGAGCCCAGCAGCACAATTTCCCTCTCAATAAGGCTGATCTAGCTATAGCCACTGAATGTCCAACCTGTGAGAAGCAGAGACCAATACTGAGGGCCTGGTATAGCACAATATCCTACAGAGATCAGCCAGCCACTTGATGGCAAGTTGATTACATTGAATCCTTTCCTCCTATCCTGCTAGGATTACCTGAGCCAGCACCACTATCTTCAGGCATTTAGGGTGTTAGAACCACCAAAATATTTCACTACAAAATATTGCCTTAGACTAAGGGACACACTTCAAAGCAAAGATGTGTAGCAGTGGGTACATGATGTCTAAGAACCGGTCTACTGGTTCTTCACTTGTCACACTACTCAAAAGCTTTCAGTATGAGATAGCAGAAGGACCTTTTGAACTTGCAGCCATAATTACCCCTGATCCTCAGAAAAAGGTGGGTCTGCTATTACAGTGGGTTCAAGAAGAATTATTTGGCAGCTTAGTAATCCATCAGGGCATCTACTTGTCTTTCACTTCCTAATTTTGCTAGTAAATGGACAAGTACAGCAATCACAGCCTAAGAAGAATATAGTAACCAGAGATTCAGATCCCTCAGAGATGACAGTCCGAGTCACACCACCAAGTAATCCCTCTAGACCAATAGAGATGCTAGCCAAGTTGATGGTAATCTAAAATAGAAGGTTGAGGAGGGAGATAATCAGTGTTTGTTGCAGTCTCAAGTGTAGTTTCAGTAGCAGAGGCTATAATTCATCTCACTAACCCTCCTCTTAATGAATTTCCCAAGAAAACAGACCAACCAGAATCCTGGGGAAAGTTTTGCCAAATGGAAGAAACTTACTAGATGACACAAATATATCTGACAAGTGCAAGGGATAGACTATAGTGGTTGCTGTGGACTGAGGCACTCAATACAGGAGTACTGGCTACTGATGTGGATGACTACAATTGTTCTTTGCTATACAGGAAATTGCTTCACCCAAAGCTGCACTCCTTCCCTAGCCTATATTCAATAATTGTTCAATGTAAAAATACAAAGACCTGGTCCCTTTGTCTCAGTTCCTGGCAAGTCTAAAGGGCCCTAGCTCCAAACTTCCCCATAGGATTGCCTGAGTTGTCTGTTACTATACCCAATTCTGCACCCCTCACTCCCTTACAAGTGCTGGATCAGAGCAATCCCCCAGTAAATTTTCAAATGCTAAACTTTGGTTCAGAGTCTGTTTGCTAGGGAATCTGGCCTAAGACACTCGCAACTGCAAATTTCTGGCCAAACTTCCAAAACTAGGGATCAAGAAATCTATAATTTTAGTGAATAGCCCAGGAGGTTTTGGTACAGTTGGGCCAAGAACCATACTTTGAGAAACTGGATTCAGAAAGCCTAAGCCTATGGACAAGCTATAACCTAGTATTGTAAAAGGAAAGTTTCTGGCATCCGGTTACCAAAATCCATGAGGCTTCCTCCATACCCTTACATTCAACCTCCAGAAGACATGTGCAGTGAAGTCCCAGCTGTAGTACCCAAATTAAGCCCATCAATTTCCTAGAAGAATGTGGCCTACTTGAGCATCAGACTAATCCCCTATCTCCTCTGATTTCTATATTCCCTGTTTCTTCTGACCTCATGATAAAGCCATCTTCTCAGATGGAGGAATTGCAGTGTCAAAATATGCACATTATTATTTATTATTGGTCTTTCCTATATTCATTCATAAGCTATTATGATTAGAGCTTAAGGTAAGCAAACTAAATCCAAAATATAAAAACAGAGTTATGATTATATATCCCCACCTTTTATTTTTCCAATTCACTTTCCTCAGAACACCTAAGTGTCTCCAGTTCCAGCCTACATGATAATTACTGCCATTTACCTTTCCCATTATTACTACCAAGGAGTGAAATATCAGAGTCTACTGATCTTAATTTGGATCTATTAATATTACTGTCTTTTTTTAGGAGTCATTCTCAGAGTAACTGTTCTTTCCATGTCTCCTTCCTAGGACTCTGATCTTATATCTGTTGTCAAAATTGAAATAATCCATTAATTCTCACAAAATCTTAGTAGCTCAATTTATTCACACATTCCTGAACAAAGAAGTGGAGAAAAATGGGGTCCATCTTTAATTTCTGGATCCAGCGTTTCTTCAGAGCTATATCTTCCTAACATTTCATCCATCATGACAGATTTGAGTATTTAAAACAGAAAGTGAGTAATTATGGGTGAGTTGTTAGTGATTCCTTAAATATTCATTCCAATCCAAGAAGAGTAATGAGAAGAAAAAGAAAAGTTACCCAAAAAAGTTACAAAGAATTCTCATTCAAGTCATCTTTCAAAGGGAAGATCACTCTGGATTGGCAGCATCCTTTTTTATATATATTTTACTTACTTATTACCCACTTTTCCAATCTCTTGCTTACTTTAGGCAATGACCAGAGTGATATATCTCAGGTTGATCTATTCAACTCTTGCTTTCTCTGTCTATAGTCTTTGTAGAAACAGCACAATGATTAAAAATACAGGCTTTGCAAACAGACAAACCAAATTCAAATCCCAATTGTGCCACCTTAGACAAGTTAATTAGTCTTATTTTCCTCTTTCTAAAATGGAACTACTAATACCCATTTCATGTAGTTATCATGGAACCTAAATAAAGTAATGCATACAATATGTGTACTACCGGCGTCTAGTATATGGGTGTTTTAATAAATAATGGCTGTTATTATTGCTGCCCTTACAGCATTGTCAACAAGAGAACACACTGTCAAAATTTCATTAAGGGACAAATGAAAATCACCTGTAAAGAAGCTGGAATGGGATCCTTGAAATCTTTTTTTTTTTTTTTAATGTTATCGAAAGCACTGTCTGTAGTCTGTAGGGAGGGTACAGCTTGACAAAGAAAAGTCCCAGATCCAGTTCTTTTTGATTTTTAATAGTTCTATCTTGGCAGCGCTTTTCTGTCTCTATTTTACATTCCTATAAGAATTTTAAAACTGCAGTCATCAAACATATGCTCTCATTTTTTCATACATTTTAGCTTTTAGTTTTGTTCAGATGAATAAAAGCTTTTAATTATCCATTTAAGCATGTATTTAAGGTAAGATGCATTCAATGAGAAACCTTCTGAATCAGAGTGTCCACATATTAACATATTTTTTTTAGTAAGGTTTCATTTATTTTGCCAATTGGAAATTAACACAAATTCAACCAAGAAAATCTAAGACATGATTTATCTAGACATCAAGAACACATTTGATTCAGTACCACCCCAAACAGAATCTGCAAGGCCAGCAACTCTATTTGGCCATAAACTACTTCAGTGAATAACACACTCTAATGAAGGATGAAGATGAATTATCTTGGTTAGTGGTAATGTTTCTGCATGGAGAGCAGAAATAAGTACCACTACAAATGACTATTAGGCTTACTTATTTTTCCCTACTTTAAGGGACTGGAGAAAATAAATATTTAATGAAAGAAGAAAATGGGGCACTATAAAACCAAACTGGGAAGCTAGCAGAGCTTTATTTATAGCAGAAAAAGTATTGGGTTCTAAAATCAAATCCAAGCCAAATCAATTCACACACTGGAGAACAGGGAGTCCAGTGTTTTCAATATCTTTGCAGCTATTATAACCACTAGGGCAAAGTTCTATAAACATTCATTAAATCATGGACACTGAAGTTGGAAGAATCCTCTGGTGTGGTATTTCTAAACTTTAATCATTCTGCAGCAACTTTTGTCACATCTACATATAATAAATATGCTGATTTACTTAATATTTTATTATCAACTGACCTTAATTTTTGTTTTTAAAAGTTTATATTCAAGAGGCGCCTAGGTGGCTCAGTCAGTTAAGCATCTGACTCTTAATCTGAGCTCAGGTCATGATCTCAGGGTTGTGGGATCAAGCCCCACATTGGGCTAAACACTGGGGTTGGAGCCTGCTTAAGATTCTCTCTCCCTCTCCCTCTGCCCCTGCCCCCCCCATGCTCACATGTTTTCTCTCGCTCTCTCAAAAATAAATTAAATAAATAAATAAATAAAGGATTTTTTTTAAAGTTTACGTTCAAGAGAAAACTTACATTTTTGCTTTGAATATAATATAACATATAATATTATGTTAAAATACTAGTTATTTTGTCCTAATACACATTAAAGCAAACACCTAACATTTAAGATTTATTCATTCACAATCCAACTAAAATTATCTTCTATACCACAAATGGTACTCATAATAGACATTGGAAAACATGGATCGAGTTCAACTTTCTATACATGAAAACTATATCAGACACAAATTTTATATACCTCCCCAGGATCCCTCAGAAACATCTGTCTCCCAGACCCTCAGCTGCTCTGTGTACCTCAGCAATCACTGCTTGTGTCCACAGGATTCTTCCACCTGAGAGCAACAAGTCACATGCTCAGGAGTCCTAGCTGCCTCCCACCTTTGGCCGCCTCAAAACAACATGGTTGACCAACCCCACACATGGAGTTACTGGCTGTTTCCACCACCTCCAGATGTAGACAGACATCACACACAAGGCATGGGATTTGACACAGAGCAACTTTTAGAGGTGCTGGATGATAAAAGTCAGAAGTGCAGGGGAGTTAACCCACAGAGCAAATTTGACCTATGATTCCTCTATTTGTTTTGTTCCCACAAACTAATTTAGGCACAGTTTCTCTTTAAACCCGTCTGAAAATTCCCTTACACAAAAAAAGACTCACTATGAAGCACCCTACTGTGTCTCTTTGAGGTCTCTTGTGAAATGAAACCTGATTTCTCATTGCTTCACAGACCTCCTCGCCTCACTGGCCATTTTCCTTACTCTCTCTGCCCTAGTTTGGCATCTCCCAAATAAAGCATTAACACTTTAACTCTTTCCTCAATATCTGTTTTCTAGATTAAGATCAGATCTTTTTAAATGCCCTTTCAGTCCTTCCTGGCAGGTCATTCAACCTCGCCTGATAATCTCTAATGACGTACAACTTATTGACACACAAGTGATCCTTTCCGATTTCATACAGCTCTTATTAGTAGAATATTCCTATAGTGAAGTGTAGTATATTACAATCACATTGAGGCTTTTCTCTCAATCCAGTGCAGGTGGACACTGGCCAGGAAGAATGAGAAGAATTTGCTATGGTACTGGTCCTCACAAAGCATGCTAGGAAGGCACAGTGGGTTTGTATAAAATCACTAAAAAATAATATTTGGTTAGTACCAATCTGTAACAGCTTGTCCCAGGGTGCCTAGAAAATGAGAAAAATAAAGTGTGGAGAGTTTTTTATAAAATTAACTTTATTCATTTGTAGAACTGTCTTTTATTCTGAGATCATTCCCTTCCTGCTTTTTTGGTATTTAGAATGCCCCTTCTTTCATTAAATGATGATGTTAATAGATAAAAATAGCTTAAATGTTCCTTCTTGGCTGTATAAAAAAAAATGACAATTTCATAATAGTCCCCACATTTGTTTTTAAATTTAACAGTCTTGATGACTGAATGGACAACTAAATTGTAAAATTAAAAGTTAAACAGAGATGCAAGTTGAGGTATCAGATAAACTCAACAAGGTATCTTATTATTAATATTAGTATCCCTGACTAAGAGATTAGGCTACATGTTCTAGTCTATGTTCTAGAATCTCTTAGTTGATATTTTCCCATCTAGATCCTTAAATACTTACAAGGATGAGAATGTCTGATCCTATGTCACAGTTTTATGAGTAAACTTTCATCTTCCATTGCTACTTATACTGGCATCTCAGCTTTCTTTTCAGGTTCATTTAACACTTGTACTATGCGAGACAACTGTCATATGGTTTGTCAATAGTAAATTTGCTATCAACCTGGTAATCATTTTCATTACTCACAAAATTGCTATTGAATTCCTCCAAGAAATGATTGATATGCTGTGTCTGTTTTGACATATCACACTAATGATGAAGGGAAACAGTGAAGAAAAAACCTTAATGATGCATTCTAGATGATGGAAATGTGGCTGCAGGGCAATGGGAAGTGATTACTGTCAATACCTCCTTCAGTTTAGACTCAGGGTACATTGGCAGGTCAGAACTTCCTCTCAAATAGATTCTCCTGATACCAGACACCAAGGCATTTTCTGAGACTGATGACTTTAGTGACCTTATCTAAAAGTACAACAACTACAGTGAGCCTGGCCCCAAAGGCAACATAGTGAAGGCCCAAAAAGACAGTCTAACTGCACCTATCTAATAACAGCAGTCAAAATAAATAATGATAACAGTAGTTTATGGAGCACTTATTATGTGCCAGGCCATGTGGTAAGTGCTTTACATGCATTAGATCACTTCATCCCATTGTATATTGTCTATCTCCCTCTCAGCAATGTAAGTTCCAAGGCACAAGGACCTGGCTCACCTTGTTCAGCACTTTTTTGTAGTTTCCTACAACAGCACCCGACACACAGGATATTCTCAAAAATTATTCATTCATAAAATGAATGAATGCATGCATGAATGAATGACCATCTCCTTCTTCTCTGAACTTGGTACTTGGGATCTTCAGATAAAACTCAAGAATTTTAAAGAGAAATGTGGAAAACTCTGAAGAAGCTGAAAACACAGATAGGTTATGAACTTTAAAAGCCTGTAAAGTTGTAAGAGTTTTTCATCAACTGTAAGATCTGAATCAATACTGAATTTACATTTCAAACTAACTGAAAAATATTTTATTGTTGTTTATCATATGCTCCTATATGAGTGCAAGGAGAGTTTTTAAACAAAGATAATCAATGATCTAATGAGAACCCGGGATCATGTAACAACAGTGGACAGAAGAGCTGCATTTAAACAATGCAAAGTTTTCCAGAAGTTGATTGAAGAAGCAGACCATGTGCCCTAATTCTTGTGAATAAACTGCTCAATATATGGATGTCAAACAGCCTGGCTATCTCCCAGATCTTCTCTATACAGAGTACAACCAAAGCTGCCAGTTTATAAACATTCCAGAACTAAGAAGCTACCTTCCACAGTGTCATTGGGAGTATCACAGACAAAATGAAATCTTCATAGATAATTTTAATGATAAAAAACTAGAGTTAGGGGGCGGAGCAAGATGGCGGAGGAGTAGGAGACCTGGATTTCTTCTCCTCTCAGGAATTCAGCTGGATAGAGATCAAACCATTTTGAACACCTACAAACTCAACAGGAGATTGAAGAAAAGAATAGCAACAACACTCTGAACAAAAAAGTGACCCCTTTCTGGAAGGTAGGACGTGTGGAGAAGTGAATCAGAGGCGATATTTGGGAGGATAGACGGCGGGGGAGGGGCCTCCATCAGCCGCTTCTGGCAAGTGATAGAGCTGCAGAGCACAAAATCGGAACTTTTAAAAGTCTGCTCCACTGAGGGACGTCACTCCAGTGGCTAAGCAGGGGGTGGAACGCTCGTGGGACAGTGTGGTCTCAGGACCCTCGGGGTCACAGAAAGACCGGGGGTGCCTGAGTG
>NC_138379.1:67781694-67808670 GCF_054177405.1 Leptonychotes weddellii
AAGCAGGGAACACAGAAGCAGATCCTCTACCTCAGTCAAGTTATCATAAGTGCAACACGGACCAACATCTTGACTGCAATCTCGTGAAGGATTTATTGTCAGAACCACTTAGCTAAATTCTTTTGATCTCTTCCTTTCAGTAGAAGGGGAATCTCTTTTCAATCCAGGGGACATCCTTTATTTTCTTTATTTTTTTATTTCACAGATTTTTTTTATTTATTTGAGACAGATAGAGAGAAAGAGCTCATAAGTGGGGTGGAGGGGCAGAGGGAGAGGGAGAAGCAGGCTCCACACTGAACAGGGAGCCTAATGTGTGGCTCGATCACAGGACCCTGAAATCATGACCTGAGCCAAAGGCAGCCGTTTAACAGACTGAGCCACCCATGCATCCCTCAGAGTGGGCTTTCTAACACAAAAATCAAATTGCACCATGTTTACTAGCCTGTCTGAAGTGGTTCAGAGCCCCTGGGTTGCTTTGAGGAATTAATCCAAAAATGAGACCCTCCATGATCTGGTCTCTGCCTCTCCAGCACACACTCTACCCCAAAGCTGTAGGCCAGGCAAGCATATGCTGTTCTATTCCAAGTCTTCCTGTCTTTACCCATGCTGTTCCCTCTTTCTGAAACTCTATTTCTTCCAGTATTCTCATGTTGAACTAAATTATTCTTTGAGACTTACTGTTTTTTTGAGAGGGGAGGGGAGTGGGGAGGGGCAGAGGGAGAGGGAGAGAGAGAATCTTAAGCAGGCTCCACACCCAGTACAGAGCCCCAACTCAGGACTCAATCTCAAGACCCTGTGATCATGACCTGAGCCAAAATCAAGAGTCGGTTGCTTAACCAATTGAGCTACCCAGGTGCCCCCAGACTTACTTTTCTCTGGGATCATTCTTCCAGGAATTCTTTCCTGACTTTCCCCCATCTGCGATTGAGAGCCTCTTTTCTGAGTACCTATAGCACTCCCTGCAATCCATACCTTTGGAATTACTGGTTTGCTAATCTCTTTTCCCCAGTAGTCCCTGAGCATCTTAAGATCAGGAATTCTCTTCCATTTCTGTATCCCCAAGACCTGGCACAATGATCTACAAATAGTTAATGTTCTGTAAACCACTCTTGATTTACTGCATAATCATACAATTTATGCTATTATAAAAAGGCTTATTTCTACATTACATATCTAGCACACTGGATATATGTGTCATTTAAAAAAAATAGAAAAAAATTTAAAAAATAAAGATAAACTATCAGACTATCTTTGATTACACAGAACTTTTTTAAGTGTCACTACATAACACTTTTTATTCTTTCATTTTATTTTTTTTATTTATTTTTTTGAGAGTGAGAGTGGGGGCTGGGGGGAGGGGCAGAGGGAGTGGGAGAGAGAGAATCTTAAGCAGGCTCCAAGCCCAGCACAGAGCCCAATGTGGGGCACGATCTCATGACCCTGAGATCATGACCTAGCCAAAATTCAAGAGTCAGACAGTCAAACAACTGAGCCACCCAGGCGCCCCTATATAACACTGTTTAAATGGCATTGTGTGCTATATATTTTATTAGATGCAATGCCGTGTGATTATAGAATTATAGAATGATCACTATTTGGTTATTTATTTCAGGTAACATTAGGTAAGCTAAACAAAGAATTTCAAATGAAGGTCTTGAAATATTATCTAAATGATATTTAATTTAATTTAAAAATTAATTTGGTCTATTTTTACACTTTTTTATCCTTTGTTCATTTAAGCCCTTAAATTCATTATCCTTGGATTAGCTGTCAAATATTCCTAATTAAAGTTATCCCTAAGAATAATGCAGGTAGAATTTTCAACTCTTAATAAAAGGAGTATTCGTTATATGATACACATCCCAGGTCCTTTTTAAGTATACACAGCAAATATTCAACATTATTTTGGGGGTCAGAAAGCATCTGCCATTAGACAGAGGCTGACACCTGTGTATAATTATCTAGTGTGATTAATGAAAAAGGAGATCAAAGTTTCATGCAATTTTAATTTTATGCTCTGGGCTTGATGTGCAAAGGATTTGTACTGGGTAATAAAGGAATATAGGTTCATTCTAATAAGTATGACAAATGAATTTTTTTAAATGAGTCTGACTCATTAGCTAGGCATCTATAAGCCTGTGTGACCCTTAGTAGCCTGGCAGAATTTGGGGATAATCTTAATGCCTAATTACTGGTTGTGTGACGATATTTCAACAAATTAGTCCTTTATGAAAGGCAAACACTCATAGAACTATTCATGCTGAGGTATGGCAAAAACCAAAATGCTTATAAAGAAAAGCATCTTGACTTCAAAAACTAAATCATATTAACATCAATTTTCCACGAGGCCACATTTTTAACATCTACTGTAGGCCTCTGTAGACACTTTGACAAGAATGACATTTTGGCAGAATTAACAAACCAGGGAAAGAATGTGTGCTCTAGCCCTGACATGAGTGCTATTGAAATAAAAACACACACAGCACCGGATGCTGTGTTCAGCTACAAATTGCATTTCTGAGATGCTGATTCAACCTGATCTCAATGTCTGTATCATAACAAGCTGGCCTGGTGCCTCCAGAGAATAGTATGGAAGTTCAGTAGCCTGAATTAAGATGAAGTTCATGTTCTCTTTTAAATAAGATCCAACACATAACACAGTGTGGAAGAGAAAATTAAAAAAACAAATACAATATGAAATTCTAAATAATAGAATATGGAGTTAGGAACAAATAGGAAACAATTTTTTTCTGAGAATGACTACTTGGCACTTTCTTAAAATAAGTTCCTTTTTTTTTTTTTTTTCTTTTAAGGAAACTCACTTTTAAAATCTTTTTCAAGTGAGGGGCGCCTGTGTGGCTCAGTCGGTTAAGCGACTGCCTTCGGCTCAGGTCATGATCCTGGAGTCCCTGGATCGAGTCCCGCATCGGGCTCCCTGCTCGGCGGGGAGTCTGCTTCTCCCTCTGACCCTCCCCCCTCTCATGTACTCGCTCTCTCTCATTCTCTCTCTCTCAAATAAAAATAAATAAAATCTTAAAAAAAAAAAATCTTTTTCAAGTGAAATCATGATGGAAGCAGGGACTCAGTGATCAATAAGATTGTCAATATGTTCCAGATCACACTTGACCAAAGTCATTGTTTTTCAGTTTCATTTTGCAGCAAACATGCCTTGGGCACTTACACTGTGCTAACTGCTAAAGAAGTAATGTATGAACACAGGCTTCATCTTCAAGGAGTTCAGAAACTGGTCAGGGGAAAAGAAGTGCAAACAAGTATAATGCAGTGCAGTCATGCATAAGTGCTATGGGAAAGGAACGAGCTAAGTGCTGTGAGAATCCAAGAACACAAAGGAATTAGCAATTAATTTCCAGGCTTAGCAGAGTGAAGGTTTTGGAGAAGGCTTTAGGAAGAATATGAATATGAATTCATTCATTTATTCATTTATGAAACATGTATTGTCAATGAACCAGGCCTCTATTAGGCATTGACTGTATATAGGTGAATAAATATAATTCCTGCCCTTAGAGATCTCACAGCTTCACTTCCATTCCATCAACGAATATTTTTGCTTGGCCTTAAAAAATGTCAAGATGAGACAATCAGGAGTACAGACCATGGAGTTTACAATCTGGGAGGATATACTAACAAGTAAAAGCAGAGTCATGATACTATGAGATAAGAGTAAGAGCTAACATTTGGGGCACACCTGGGTGGCTCAATCGGTTAAGTGCCTGACTCTTGATTTCAGCACAGGTCAGGATCTCAGGGTCATGAGAATGAGCCCTGAGTCGGGCTCATGCGTGGCATAGAGGCTGCTTAAGATTCTCTCCTTCCCTCTCCCTTTACCCATCCCCCTACACTCTCTCTCGAAAATAATAATAATAATAATAATAATAATAATAATAACAGCTAACTAACATTTATTTTGTGCTTAAATGAATTAGCCATTTAATACTCAATACTGACTACAGCACTTCATCTAGAACTAATGATGTAATGTATGGGGATTAACATAAGAATAAAAAAAAAAAATACTGACTACAGCACTATTTAAAGTCCTGTTTTAGAAAGGGAAAAACAAGAACAGAGAGGACATGTAACCTATTCAGAATCAAATATCTAGGAAATGGAAAGAGCAAAATTTGAACCCAGGCAATGTGGTGGCAAGGCCTCTGCTCTAGCCACGATGTCACATCACTTTTCCAAGTTCTATGGTGGGGAAGTACAGGGTGCTATGGTGCAGAGAAATATAATCTAGGAGTGAGTAGTATGCTAAAGACTACTTGGAAGAAGCAACATCCACCTTGAAACTTGTTAATAACAGTGACAAATGCTTTTCAAGAGACAAGCACAGGAAACTAGTACACAGTCCCTACTGAATTTGAGCCAAAACTATAAAGGATGAGTAGAATTTGGACAGTAAGGAAAAGAGAAGAGCATCCCAAACTGAGGGAACATTAGAGGCAAATGCAGGAAAACTGGCTTGACTAGTTTTTCCCCTTTGGTAAAGTTCTTATACTTGCTATCAAACTGCAAAATATCTGAAATTGATTGTCCAATGTAAAAAATCCTGTGAGGTAAGATCTTCCTAAAGAAAACTGAAGCCTATGTAAATGAACTGTTTGATTTTTGAACACCTCAATTAGCCCATCAGGATTCCCAAACTACTTAGGACTATCAGTTGTAACATTTTTCCACTGTGGAAGGCTCTAAACCACAAAAAGTGTCCTCCAAAAATTTGGTTTTCCAGGTATAAACATAAAATAATATCTAAAATTTTTAAGCAATCACTATGTGTCTGGCTTATACTTCATCATTTAATTGTGTGGTTTAAATGAGATATGTACTGCCATTTTCCACTTTTTATGAATGAAGAAATTAAACTTAGAAAGATTAGATAATTTGCCAAAGTCACAGGGATGAAAGAGCTGGAATGGAGACAATGCTCTTAACCATTATGTTATATGTAGCTGGGTTCCACAAATCTTTTACCAAAACTTTAAGTTGACACTGATGAGGAGTAGAAACTGCCTCATTTATTCTTTTTCTTTTTTTTAATAGTGTAGAAAGGAAAGAGAAGAAGAAAACCTTGATTTGAGTCCCAGCTCCACAACTTTCTGCTCTGTGACCTTAGGCAATCATATCACATCTCTGAGCCTCAGTAGCTCATCTGTAAATGGGCGGTATTTGACTACATGATGTTTAAGGTCCCTTCGAGCTACAAAAAGGTATGATTTGTTTGTTTTTTTTTTTTAAGAGCCATAAAAATCAGCAGCTATTCCCACATTTTAAAAAAGAACTTTAGAAATAGAAAGGATATGTTGAAATCTTAAAGAATTGAAATTTAGTAACATTTTTTGTAAATACAGGCTAAAATCTTCTGAGGGGTTGACATAACATTTCTAATATGCTGAATTATTTGCTGCACCTATGTGAGGCTGAACATCCACCATATTTTTCACTCATAACTCTGAGGTCTAGTGACACAGTTCATTTCCTCATTTCAAAAAGATTGATTTCATCCCCAAGAAAAGGTGCACTTGAGCTGGAAAAAATGAATGTTTATGGGAACTGGGAGCATCCGTTCTCATTCTATTAAAGCATCAACTTATGTTCCACTTAAGCCTTGCTTACTAAATTCAGGGTTGCTCAGTCTTTAGTCTAGGATACCATGTGTTTATAGAAAGGAACAAGCTGTCACTTTTAATCCAAGAGCCAAATGTTCAGATTCTTCAAGTGTCAATTTGAATTTTAGTACCCATGATCTTAAAGCATTTGGATTGTGTCCACTCAGGGCTATGCCTCCAAGAGCTCCCAATACACATGAGTCTACAGTCATAGGAACAGCCAAATAAACCAGAAAAGTGGTTCCCACAAGGTGACTCTTAAGCTCAAGAATCACTTGAAGGTCCACTTCCCACCAACCTCTTCAAACCTGCTTTCTTGTCAGGATTCTGTTTCACAAACCCCAAAACCCCTTTCAGTGGGTTTCATAAACTGAAAATCAGATCAAGCCCTTTCCTGAGATGCAGCTTTTAACTGCTGCTTTGACACCATGAACTGCAAGCTAGAGCCATCACCTGCTCAATCGTGCCCCATGTAGGCTTTCAAGAAAGAAGTAGAAAGAAAGCAGATGCAAAGCGAAGTATGATAACAAAAAGAAATCAAGGGCATTTCTTTCAAAATATGTGGAACAGAATATAATTATCTTATATTTATTAGTTGCTTTCCCAAACATGAGCTTTTCTGATTATCAGAATTAAACATTCAGGACAAGTGCTTTTAGCCCAATATTTAAATGAGAAAGTTGACACTCAAAGGAGTGGTATAAGGTCCTGTTGTTTTGTGGAGGCTATTTAATTCCTGTGGTGCAGATCAAGGTCTCAGGCACAACTTTGAGCACTACAACCAATGGGATTTAAGATCTCCTATCTTAAAATTCATATCAAAATTGATGCAATTTTGTTCTTATATTAAGGGCCATTTAATCTTGTTCACTTAACAAGTATCTCTCAGCCACCTACTTCCCCATCCTCAAAGAGAATACAGGCCAAATCTAGCTTTCTGTCTACCTCATTTATACTTGGAAATTAGTGAAAGCTCAATGATGATGAATAATTGCACCTCTGCTAACCCAAAATTTGACTTTGTACAAATTGGTATAAACATCATTTTTCAAGACAGTTTGTGCTATCTGCCATTTTATCATAATAACTTTCCAAATATGATGACCATAATGCAAAGGGTGCCCCCTGGAGTTATGCAAAGTGCAACCTGCAGAACATAACAGGACAGCTTTGGCTCAGGGAAGATTTCACAACTCGGAAAAGAAACCTGAAAGGAAGACACCTGTTCCGTAGACAGATGAAGAGGGAAGGTGTGAAGGTATAATCCCAACTTAGGTGAGGCCAGTGCACAAGTGGACTTGAATAGAGCAGCCAATAATACAAATAATAATATAGTTATAAACGTTATATATTGAGTATTGAATGCATGCCAAGACCTAAACTTTCCATGTATTGATTTATTTAATCCTCAAAATAGTCCAATGATAAAAGCAATTATTATGAATGAGGAAACTAAGGCACACAGAGAGCTTAAGAAACAAGGACTATGTAGAAGGTGTCACTGACTTCAGTTGCTTTGTAATCTATATATACAGTTTTTCATTAAAAAAAGAACTACTTAACCAAGTCTGCTCAGTCATCTGTTTGTAGGGAATAAGTAATGGAAACAACAGAATTCATTTGTAATTTTTCAATATTATATTTTTATCAACATTCATCACATTGGGAAATTATCTAAACTGAGAGTATCTATTTCAACAAGCTTATATGAGCAGACTATAAATTAATTTCCTCTAGTGATAATTTTAGGTCACACATTTCATAATAATCAATTTTCACCAAAAATTATTTCCTTGATACATTATATGAATTCATTCAAGCATTGTGAAACAGGTACTTTCTTTAATTTTCATTATTGAGTGTTATAAGTTACAGATTGCTCCAATTATAAACTTTTTATAATAGTCCTACACCAAAAACTGGATGCTCCCCTTAACATAGGTGACTCAATACAGAGATAAGTCCCATTTTGTTTAATAGACTTAGATTTTGATACATTTTTAAGCCTTTTTTTATTTTTTAAAATTTTTTTAAAGATTTTATTTATTCATTTGGGAGAGAGAGAGACACAGAGAGAGAGAGCATGAGCAGGGGAGAGAGGCAGAGGCAGAGGGAGAAACAGACTCTCTGCTGAGTTGGGAGCCCAATGTGAGGCTCGATCCGAGGACCCCAGAATCACAACCCGAGCCAAAGGTAGGTGCCAGCTGACTGAGCCACCCAGCTCAGGCTTTTTCTAAATTTATTTTTAAATTTAGAAGGCAGGGCAAGGCAATACGATTTTTGAAGTTTCTGCTCTGAATAGGGCAGTGCTCCCTTAAAGCCACTGTAGTGGTATTAGTTAATTTATAAGATTACAATACCAATTCCTACAGATATTCCTCAAATTCTAAGCCTTCCTCTTCCCTATACCTCTGTTTACTTGGAAAGATTATCACTGGAAATCTCTCTCTCACAAAACCCAGTTTCAGAGACAGCACACAAGTACCTAAGAATTGAGCTTAACTTAAGGTGCTCATAGTATATCATTAGTTCTAGGAAATTATAATAGGATAGAAGAATTTCCTGTATGTATCTACTTAAAAATGTACATAAATATGTTGCAATGCTACTCTAAGGATCAAATGGTCAGAAATAGTAGGGTAAATTTAGTATAAACATCTGACACAGAATTTTTGCCTTCAAGCAGCTAAAGTACCCTTCTATTTTTTTTTTTTTTAAAGATTTTATTTATTTATTTTAGAGACAGAGCACAAGAGGGGGGAGCAGGAGAGGGAGAAGCAGACTCCCTGCCGAGCAGGGAGCCCGATGCGGGACTCGATCCCGGGACTCCAGGATCATGACCTGAGCCGAAGGCAGTTGCTTAACCAACTGAGCCACCCAGGCGCCCAAAGTACCCTTCTATTTTATAAAAATGGAGGTTTTAATGCTTTTTAAAAATGGATTCAATTGACTCTCTGGACATCTAGTAGCTATTAAAAACCAAGATTTTAATTATTTAAGGGTAAATGAACCTCACTTTTATTGACTTTATTACTCTGTGAGGGCAAATAAAGTTAAAATTTAAGATTAAATGTTTTTCATGATTTACGAATCCACAAAAGCTACTTGATAGGCACAGATATTTGGCAGTGGGTTCACTAACTACCTGGAATCATAAGAGGTCCTGTCTCTGAAGACAGAGCTTCACAGCAGATTCAGCGCTATACACTTAAAACCTCAGTAGCAAGCACTTATACTTCCAAATGTCATGTCTCCTTGGGAGTTCTTAGTTACAGAAACTATAGGTTAGCTCAAAGACAATCTCTTATAAGCTACTTGACTCTTCCTTACTCTCTACCAACCCTACAGATCTCTAATACAGAAAAGAGTCATATTAACCATCCAGAAGCTCACCCTCCTCCATGTACATACTGCATGCAATGGAGCCAACCCATGACCCAGACCAACCAAAGCTTTCGGCTTTAGGTCAGGCTTATTGTCTCACTCTGGTCTCCAGTCTCAGGTCCATGGTCCACATTCCTGTCATCTACCTTGATTTCTTGGAATACTCCTCAATCTCTGTTGCTGGATCTTCTGTGGGTTGACTATTTCTCATGTGGACCTTAACCTGGGACTCATCTTTGTGCAGACTAAAATAACATAGCTCCTTCTGGTTATCTGCCCAGGGCAAATCTCTGTTATAAATTGGCATTCCAGGCTCAAGAGCCCTAGGACAAGTACCTTTATAAATGATCCCTAAGTGTGTTCCTATATTTAGACGTCTAAAACCTGACCTCCTAAAAAAAAATAAATAAATAAAAAATAAAATCTGACCTCCTAGCACTGGTTTTCCAAATCTGTCTGAGTCCCTGGTTATGGTAGCACAAGGAGAGCTAGGCTTGTTTGGGATCTATCTGACCAGATAAATTTTCCAGGGAGTAGTCAGGAATTGATTAAGCTGAGGTTCCCCCCTCCCCAGACACTTTTGCAAGAAAGAAGGAGTGATAGTAGAACATTCTGGAACAGAGGCAGACAGATATTTGGCAGAAGAATGTTATTAAGGAAAACAGACTAAGTTACATATTCATAGGGCTGTAGTATAAAAAGAGAGTAAACCTCTATCCATGTGCTATTCCATTTTTAGTAGGAATGTGTTTTTCTCTTCTCTTTCTCAAGCCTAGAGATACTCTAAGGGTAAAGTCATCATTTGGGCTCTTTGAGAGACTCTCTTTTCTTTTCTTTCTTTTTTTCTGTTCATGATGTTGTATTAGTAACATTAGTAAAGTGTTTGCATTACAGACTAAAAGTTCCAAGAGTACCTACTCATGCATTTTTTGGGAGGTGAGGGGGAGATGGTTAGTAAGAAGGACCATAGATGTGAGGACAAAGAGAAGAAATATAGAAAAAGAACTCACAGCCTTGGTAATGGCTTCTAGTGGTCAAGGAGCTAACTCTTTAGTGGACATCAAGCTGGAGAATCTTGATATGATCACAACAGTATCATCCAGTTACAAGTGTTAGGACAAATCATAAAAGACTTTGAAATGGGCAAAAGATCACTGTATAGCCTTATAATGAAGACACACCCCCTGGGTGTGGTCTAGGCAAATCCTTTGGAGATATCTAATTCTGTAATGGTCTTCATTTTTTATTGTCTTTGGCTAGGCTATTTTATAATTCTTTATGTTGTAGGAAATTGATGGTACTGCAAATGATTCTTGTCCTTAGAAATGCAATTATATTTGGTCTGATAGAGATAGAATGAATATCCACCCTATAGAAAAGATGGTTCCAAACATTACCTTAGTGCCCATAGGATGGTCAGTTTTGCCTCTGTTAGCAAATCCATTTCATCATTCCAGATTGCCTATAGAGGTCTTGTTCTTCAGATGCTCCTTTGAATGAGTTATAACATTTTAATGGTTCCCTCATTAATTACTAAGTTTAATAAAAATCTTGGCATGTGTTCATTTTATATTTATATATGTAGCATGAGTTTTTATATTTTAAAGATTATAGTTCAACAGGGCGCCTGGGTGGCTCAGTTGGTTAAGCAACTGCCTTCGGCTCAGGTCATGATCCTGGAGTCCCGGGATCGAGTCCCGCATCGGGCTCCCTGCTCGGCAGGGAGTCTGCTTCTCCCTCTGACCCTCCTCCCTCTCGTGCTCTCTGTCTCTCATTCTCTCTCTCTCTCAAATAAAAAAAAAAAAAAAAAAAGATTATAGTTCAACAAAAATATGACTACAGACTTATAATACTTTGAGGGGAGGTGGAGGAGTTGAATTAAAGAAGGAATTTGTGAGTTCTATTAGATTTTTATTACATAAAAATTAATCAGAGAATTGAACATCTATTCATGTCACAAACCCAGATAGTCAGCAGTCTATTTTAGCAGTATCAACTACCACTATTTCTTACTATCCTGTGAAGAATGTTTAACTGAGAAATATTAGAAACTCTGTTCCAACTGAAGCTGGGAAGAGAGTGGATAGCTATTTTTCTACTAAACTTTATCGGTATAACCAATACTTCTTTGCATATGCTGATTCTTAAGCAAAAAGAACTTGATACCAACTACATTCTTGTAGAAACCATTACTCTGGTGACAGCCAGGAAAGATAAAAATCAGTAGAGGAAAGCTGAGTAGACAGATGAGTTTCCATATAATGGCAATTGCCAGAGTATAGTGAAAGGGCTGGAAAATATTACCTTGCTACATAGAAGGTAACATTGCATAGGGTCTCTCTGAATGAAGTTCAATTATCATTGTACTGCTTGCCCTTATTGTAAATATCTTCATTTTGCTAAGTTGGACATCAGGTGTAATCACAGAGGATGTTGAAGTGTATTAGATATTAATTATTAATAGCAAACTGTAGTCAACCATCTTATTAATTATTATATTTAGTAATGTGCACAAGATAATTAGAAAGGGAAACAACAAAAGGATTAGGATGTCAAACAACTTAAGTCAGTACAATTCCTACTATACATCTCTATCAATGGACTTTTAGTGGGCTACTGTGCACTTTGTTTAATTGAATTATCAGAGAAACATGGACAACAAATGGTTATAACCTGTCTTATCGCTTGTTTCAAACTTTTCAATGGGAGACAATTCATTTTTGAAAAGTAAGCCTTTTTTTTTAGACCTTCCATTTAAATACAAAACATGGATTTAACTTGTTCTATTTCTCTAAAATTAAAAGAAATAAATCACATTTATATATTCTGCAACCAATTCACCAAACAAGTCCAACTGAACAAGATAGAAGAAAGAATGGCATGTTTCAAAATAACTGGAATCAAATAAAAATCTATTAAAAGTCATTATAAAGTAAATAAAATTTTCAAATTAGCTAGCTGCTCTTTATGATCATATGTATTTTAAGTGCTTTAAAAGTGCTCTCTTATTGATTTATAATATCACTAAGAAATGGCTAATAACAGTGCAAGACTAGTCTGAACCAAAATGTTCAGCAATAAGAATTACAAACCTATGTATCTCATAAGGTGTAAGCTTTTTAAAAGGTTGACTCTTTTATTCTCCTCCCACCTCTGAGATTATCTGATTAAGACAGAAAAGGGAGAAAAAGGAACAGTGCAGAACACTAGGGGAAATAAATGGCAGGCACTTCTGGTACCCCTGCAAGAATTATGCTTGTAGTGATGTCATAATTTGAATAGCACTTTTTAAACTGAAATGTGCTGGGGCGCCTGGGTGGCTCAGTCGTTAAGCATCTGCCTTTGGCTCGGGTCATGATCCCAGGGTCCTGGGATCGAGCCCCGCATCGAGCCCCGCATCGAGCCCCGCATCGAGCCCCGCATCGGGCTCCCTGCTCTGTGGGAAGCCTGCTTCTCCCTCTCCCACTCCCCCTGCTTGTGTTCCCTCTCTCGCTGTGTCTCTCTCTGTCAAATGAATAAATAAAATCTTTAAAAAAAAAAAAAACTGAAATGTGCTTTCACTTTTATTATCTTGTGTTGTGCCTCACAAGTAGGTAAAGCAGGCATATTATTCTTCCCATTATAGAGATAAAAAAAAAAAACTTTGGTGAGATTCAATGACATATGCTTCTAGTGGAAAAGTCAGAATTTGAACTGCACTCATCTGTGTCCAGGTTTTTTTCCACTATACCTGCTACTCCCCTGACCCTCTATAGCCCCTTTTTCGAACAAATTGCCATTTTGGTAAATGGTAAAAACTTGGTAGCAACTTGAATTACACTTGGCACTCTAATAAATGACCCAGGCACTTAATTGGGATGCTTACCAAGGAATAGAGTTAGTGCAGTGCATTTCCAATGGCTCTAAACAGCAGATGAATTGCACATCAATTTATTTAAATAGCAAAACTGCGAACCTATTCATGGCCATTACCAGGTGCAGATTGATGCCTGCTAGCACAGATTTCCCACTGTGAAGCCCTTTAGTCACTCCATGTGGCTTCCCCATTCCATTATGCCTGTTAAATGAATCAATCTTACCTTAATATCATTCTTAAATATTTAATGCCAAGTTACAATGCCGCCTTTTAAAATCAGTTGGTAAAATAAAAGCAAAGATTGTTCAGCAGGATGCACCCCACCTCTGCAGCCTCCACTCTTCCACATGATTACTTACTGGGGTGAGCTGTTTGCCCTGGGGGTGGGCCAATTAAAAGGATTTATTTGCTTGTGTAACAATCTAGGCAGCAGCAAAGGGAACTGTGGTTACAAAAAAAAAAGAGTAAGCAATTTAAGGCCTGCTTTTTTGGTTGAATCCATATTTGTTGAAATGCAGATCTTGACCCAGAAAATCACTTCCAACACTTTCTCAGTGTGTGCTCCTTTGTGGGTATTATACTGGACCCCGTGTGGGAGAAAGACAGACCTCCCTTTCTGAAAAAACTTTCAGCCCTGCTTCTGAGCAATGCTCGATATTCAAATGAATAAATTGCTGGACTTCTAGACAACCTGTACACTCAAGCTAAATAATTCAAATCAACTCTGTTGTTTCTAAGTGTTGATCTGTGATTCCACACAGGGATATGGAGCTCTGTGTTATCTTTCCCTCTTTCTGCTTTAGATCTGGCATTACTGAAATATACTTTTCAAAGTCTTTTGCCTCTGCTCCTGAGATGGACAGAGAAATGTTCTAGTTCACAACCTTGCCTGTGTCTTTCAAATTCTCTTTCTCATTGTTTTCATTTCACTATTTTTTATTTTGTTTATGTGTTAATGTTCGTGTAGAAGGACACCTAGATATAAAAAAAGGTTTTTTTTTTAGCTATGTGGTTTGCCAAAGATCTCATGCATATGGTTACAGTATATAGCTTCCTTTCTCAAACTTTTTTCCTATGGTTCATATTAACTAAGACATTCAGAAATAATCAAGCAGCTTTTGGTTAAGAAAAATATAAAAACTCAGATCTACCTTCCAAGAAAAAAAATGTTATTAAAGTAAAATTCTCCAAAGATTAAAATTCACACCCTCTAACCTAAGTAGTAAATTGGGTACCTTTAAAATCTACATATATTGAGACTTAATGATGCTAAGTATTGGGGATGTCACAAGGGAAGAAAGGATATTATAAAATATTTTGGCAAAGAGAAACAGTAAATCTGACTTTTAGTCCTGGTTCTGTTGCCAACTATCTACCTGACTCTAAGCAATCCTTAAACATCTGTAAACAAGGGGTTAAACTAGGCAATTGTTAGTCCAAGTGTGGTCAGCTTGGATCCTGCTAGAAATACCAAAGAACCTTGGGCCTCACCCAAACCTATTGTATTAAAATCTGCATATTAACATGATCCAAAGTGATTCACATAGCTAAATTAACTAAATCAGGAAGTCATTAGACCAATGTGACTGTAATGCTGTGGTGACCTCCAAGTTTCTAGATCAAAAGGCTAAGGACAACCAATCAAAACCAGCCATCTAGGCTTTAAGCTATATCCAATCAATAATTTCCTTACTTCGCTTCCACCTTTTCTCTGTAAAAGTCCTTCAAGTTCCCATTGGTAGAACATTCCTAACCACTTCCAGTTAGCACTGCCTGATTGGAATCCATGTAGGATCAAATAAACTCTTAAAATGTTTAATATACCTTGTTTATCTTTTAACAACATGCATGGAAAGTCTGAGAAGCGCTGGACTCCTAAGCTCTATTCTAAATATAAAATTCTGGGTTTTTTTCTCATTTTTAAATCAGTATCTTAAACATTGTGGACATTTCCAAAACCAGTTGCTTGTATCTTTGGAAGCATACCCATGAAATACCAAAATATGACTCCAATGAGCCTGTATGGACCTGTGCAGGTTAAAAACCACTGTTCTGTGGGAGGTGCTTGTCTGGAGCTGTTCAGATTCATGAATTCCCCATGGGAATACTGGTTCATTACAACTTCCTGATTCAACAGAGCTGCCTTAGATTTGGAGACATGAAGATAGCATGAGAGAGTCACTGTCTGTGTCAGCTGCTGACTTGTAGAAAATGCTGCCCCTATGCAGGTTCAGTCCAGGGAGGGCTCTGGGAGCCAGGGTAAAGAGGTTCCCTTCTGCTGTCCTTATGACTGTTCAGTCCCACAGGGAGAATGGGCTTCTCCTGACACCTAAAGAAGACTCAAGCAGAATCATTCTTCAACTGCAAAAGTTCAAGGTGTCATTTCAAATACCTTTCAATAAATCAGGATAGCAGAACTCAAGGGAAAAAGAGGATGGAAGTTCAAAAATACACACACACACATAGAGATTACAGATTTATTATCCAGAGATATGACTAAGGAAACATAACAAGGAGAATGCAATCAAATCTAAAATTCAAGATAGAATTACTTTGATTGACATGATACAAAGGTCAACCTGACTTTCCAGAAAGTGACATGCAGTTGCAAAAGAAAATTGTTAATTTTTCAATTTGTAAAAGAATGAGGATTCAAAAGTGGAATTTGTTCCTTAAAAATTATTTTTATACAATCTTTCTTAACAGCTCCAAGTTTAAGGATGCATCCAAAAAGAATGTGTTGAAATACCATAGTAGGATAATTTCAACTTGTTCTTGCTCCCTTTTTAGGCAGACTTTGTTCCACTTGCTTATTCAGACATTGTACAAGTAGTTTCTTCTGTTGTTTTGATAAAATCCAATGTTCCTCACTTTTCAGAACTTGCCAATGCAAAGCATGTTCTTTGTTTTTGCCACCTTTTTAATTCAAATGTTGTGGCTTTATACTGGTGTCTAGTGAATCTCCTGATTATGATTCTGCTTACGTATAGTCCCTTAAATTTCACTGAGATCCATTTTCTGAACCTTTAGTTTGGAAGTATCTGTATCACAGTGTGGTTCTTTTTTTTGGGTGAAAGAGAAAATAATTAATTTTTTCCCTTCATTCTCAGCTGGCACAGAACTCTTATTAAATAGTGCTCACAGACCCAGGCCAGCAGCCTGCACTGAGGTGATTTCTACTGCCCAGAGATCTGTGTCTGTGTTTTATAAAAAGCTGGAGGTATTTTCTTTTCTTTTTTTTTTATTATGTTATGTTAATCCCCATACATTACATCATTAGTTTTTGATGTAGTGTTCCATGATTCATTGTTTATGCATAACACCCAGTGCTCCATGCAGAACGTGCCCTCTTTAATACCCATCACAAGGCTAACCCCTCCCCCCACTCCCCTCCCCTCTAGAACCCTCAGTTTGTTTCTCAGAGTCCATCGTCCCTCATAGTTCGTCTCCCCCTCCGATTTCCCCCTCTTCGTTTTTCCCTTCCTGCTCTCTTCTTCTTTTTTTTTTTAACATATAATGTATTATTTGTTTCAGAGGTACAGATCTGTGATTCAACAGTCTTGCACAATTCACAGTACTCAGCATAGCACATACCCTCCCCAATGTCTATCACCCAGCCACCCCATCCCTCCCACCCCCCACCACTCCAGCAACCCTCAGTTTGTTTCCTGAGATTAAGAATTCCTCATATCAGTGAGGTCATATGATACATGTCTTTCTCTGATTGGCTTATTTCGCTCAGCATAATACCCTCCAATTCAATCCATGTTGTTGCAAATGGCAAGATTTCATTCTTTTTGATGGCTGCATGGTATTCCATCGTATATATATACCGCCTTTACTTTATCCATTCATCTGTCGATGGACATCTTGGCTCTTTCCACAGTTTGGCTATTGTGGACATTGCTGTTATAAACATCGGGGTGCACGTACCCCTTTGGATCCTTACATTTGTATCTTTGGGGTAAATACCAGTGCAATTGCTGGATCGTATGGTAGCTCTATTTTCAACTTTTTGAGGAACCCCCATACTGTTTTCCAGAGTGGCTGCACCAGCTTGCATTCCCACCAACAGTGTAGGAGGGTTCCCTTTTCTCCGCATCCTGGAGGTATTTTCTGAAACACAACCTTAAATTGGCAGCTTACATATGACAAACAAAAAAATTATTGTTAGTCTAATTGTGAACATTTTTAGTAGCTTCGGGGAATGAGAATATCTCAAAGCTGATAAGTTCCTCTTATTTGCAGATTTTCTGACTGAATTCACTCTGAAAGATAATAATAATAAAATGTTATAGCTATGAAAACTGAAGCTCACTAGAGTAATTTGGCAATCACAGAGGTTTAGGACCTTAGATGTCCTCTAGTCCAATTATCTGTTTTTACAAGTATGGAAATAAGTCTGTAATAAGTAATTTAGGCTAAGTCCCACAAATAGTTTTTCATCTGTTTTGGTACATTGCTTTCTCTAGTTTCTGAACAAATATTATATCTGTTATCTGTAACTCTAGAATTTAATTACAGACAAAGCTTTATGACAGTTTTTGTTTGTGAATTGTGGTGAACAGGCTCTAGAATGCACCAGCATCCCCCCCAAACCCACAGTTTTGATCCCTACTTCCTAGTACTCATGCCCCTGTGTAATTCCCTCCTTTTGCATAAGAACAAGACCTGTGACTTGTTTCTAACCAATAGAATGTGGCAAAGATAGCAGAATATCATTTTGTGATCTCATTACATAAGACTATAATTTCTGTTCTGCTAGCAGATATTTTTTATTGATTTTCCCATGCCAGCTTTGATGAAATAAGTGTAGAAGAGGGGAAAAAATTCCCTCCACCCTTTAGGTTTTCCAGCTGGAGTCCTATAAATTACACTGACAAAAGACAGATTAACAAAAGAAAAAAAACACAAGTTTATTAACATGTGTATTGTGCATATACAAGGGAGTACTCAGTGATAATCACTCAAAAGAGTGGTTAGAATTTGGGCTTATATAGCATTTTGACAAAAGAAGAATACACTTTTAGAGAAATGACAAGACAGGGGAAGAGGAATTTGAGTTTCTAGAGGTGGCAAATTACGGGATGGCAAATACATGGAGAAACTAATGGAAGATAAGGGCTAGTTAGTAGTATTTGCTATGTAGGTTCCTCTGGTGCCATCTTTAATTTGATAAAGGTCTAGAGTTCTTTCTGATGATTTACTTCTAACATTCCTGGTAGAGAAGAGAGGGGAGGACAACTTTACAAATTTATGGCCTTCTTTTAAGCAAATAGGGGGAGGGGGGAACACTTTCCTTGCATCCCCTTCACAATTGCCTTCAGCTCCCTTATGCTAAAATGGCATGGAATGGGCGGGGAATGTGTGCATATTTTGCCACCCTTCATTAGCCACTAGGTGGAGAGGACAATGTGACGAGGAACTGAGGGCAACCTCCAACCAACATCTGGAAAGGAGATGATGAGTCCCTCAGTCTGACAGTTCATAAAGAATTGAATTCTGCTAACAAACATATGAGCTTAGAACCAGATCCTCCTCATTCAAGCCTTAGGTGAGCCCCTTGGTTAAGACATTGACTGTAGCTTCATGAAAGACCTCAAAGCCAAGGATCAAGGTAAGCCATGTGCAAGTTCCTGACCCACAGAATGTGTATGGTGATAGGGATGTGGGGTCTTGAGTGAACTGTCAAGAAAGAATTCTTGAGACATTTTCAGTGAAAAATGTTTATTATAATAAGCACAGGGACAAGACCCACAGGAGAAAGAGCCTTACTTTTGCCATATGAAGCTGGTGGTTATATGCTTAGTGTTCAAGGAAGAGAGGACATGGAGGGAGTATTAGATCATAAATGTTTTCTTTGAATTTTACTCATAAAACTACTTTTGCAAGATTTCTCTGGTGGTTGTCATTCAGCTCAGTATTAACTATTGGTGAGATGTAGAGGCAGTCATGAGACCCTTTAAGAATGTAGCAGCCAGCATGTATTTGATGCTTATCGAAACTATGCAGGTCTGCCTTCTGGGCTAGAGGTGACATTTTTCTGCTTCTATCCCTCATCATATAATAAATGTGTTTTAAGCTGGTAAATTTGTGGTAATGTGATAAATAACAATAGATGACCAATAATCATAGGATGATTAGCTTTTATCTAGTTAAATAATTTTTTTCAGGAAGACAGCACTGTATAGTATTTTTAAGTCAAAACATGAGGTTAGAATAATTAGACTTAAGATTTTGGTTGCTTCACTCTTTAAAACACTGTTATAATACAAGGCCCTTATGGGTAAACCTCTATATTATACTTCTTTAATCCCCAAGTACTTAGCAATGTTTTCTCAGAACATGGCAGCTACTAAAGGAATATTTTCTTAACAAGTTAATTTCTTTTCAACCAGAGTAATGTGAAGTTATGTACTGAATACTCTTGGGTTACTTATTGTAAGGCAGACTACTTTAAAAAGAAACACATATAATAAAGAAAAATTGGAGACCTCCTAAATATCCATCAATGACTTAGAAAAAGAGTTACATTATTATATTTACCCATACCATGGAATACCATGTCATCATTTCAAAGAATGAGAGAGCTTTTTATCTACCAACAAGATATATTATTGAATTTGGGGAAAAGACACAGAATATTTTGTATAAATGAACTAATTTTTTGAAGCAACATTTCACATTATGTATATGCACATAAAAGGAGTAGGAAGATACACACAAACAGTGTTAATAGGGAGGACAGGAGGAGGGGGGGATTACCATTTAATTGTATAAAGTTAAAAATACTCAATTTTTTAATATACATATATTATAATAGTAATTTTTAAAAATCAGCAAAAACTAAATTTAAAAAACCCAAGGCTTTGTCCTCTTCTGGGCTGCTTCTTTTCAGTCCCTTCTAGACTATAGAATTGGGAATAATAGACTGTTTTCTCCCTATTTTGGATGGAACTCTTGGAAAGAAGTGAGAAGGAACTACATTCTATGGGGTAGGAGATATAAAAATGAAAAATGTTGCAAGCTATTACAAACTATTCTTAGTTAAAGTGTGTACCACATTTAACTAACATAAAATTATTTTTAGAAAATGTTTGGAAACTGAGAAATAGGCAGATAGTTGAAAAAAATGATTTGTAATAGCCATTTTTAATATGGTATGATTGACTATATGCTTTCTGGTTTAAATATAACACAATGCTCTTATTTAAAAGTTACATGCTATTGGCTTAACCCAGTGGAAGTCCTCTAACAACAAAGCAAGATCTGATTGTGAAGTGGCTAAAATCTTACGAAAAAAAAAAAGAAAAAAATGCATAAAATTCTCTTGATTGAAGATTAACCAATTTGACTTACTATTACAATGAATGCATTTCAGTGGATCTTCTGCAGTGAGCTATAATATATCAAATTGTTCACATAAACTTTGAATAAAAAATGTAGGGTTGGGGTGCCTGGGAGGCTCAGTCTTTAAGTGTCTGCCTTTGGCAAAGGTCATGATCCCGGGGTCCTGGGATCGAGCCCCGCATGGGGTTCCCTGCTCAGCGGGAAGCCTGCTTCTCCCTCTCCTGCTCCCCTGCTTGTGTTCCCTCTCTCACTGTGTGTCTCTCTCTGTCAAATAAATAAATAAAATCTTTAAAAAAAAAAACCACAGGGTTGGGCTAGAAGACTTAAAAGTTTTCAGCTGTGACACCTGCTTTCTTGATTCCACAATTCTGTCTCTATGGCGATGTTTTTATAATATAGATCATGATTCCCCTTAGGTGCTCCTGCACTTTTGGCATACACAACCTTCAGCTCCTAAGTTACCATTGCTATTAGTCCCCAGTCTACAGTACAGTCTACTAACATCCTAAAACATTTAGATTTATTATGTGATTACATAAGAGGGAATAAAGATTGGAGATTATCCTGTTAAAATTTTAGACTCCTCTGTTTGTAAATCACTTTCTTGAGAACAGTAGTATAAAACAGCATCTTTTATGCAATTGTTGGTCCAAATACCATCATAAATGAAGCAATTTAATCATATACATGAGGACTTCATAAAATATAAGATCCCCAAGACTGCTTTCAAAAGTAAACACAGTGGAGGGGTGACTGGGTGGCTCAGGTCATGATCTCAGGGTCCTGGGATCAAGCCCTGTATCGGGCTCCCTGATTCTCCCTCTCCCTCTGCTTTCCCCCTGCTTGTGTTCTTTCTCTCTCTCAAATAAATAAATAAAAGCTTTTTTAAAAAAAGTAAACACGGTGGAATAAATGTTTAATTTATCTTTGGGAGGAAAGAAATGCATGGCAGAACAAATCTGAGAGTAGTATTTTCATTGGCACAAACTGGGTATAGATGAGTTGATATTAATAAATGAGAGTTAATACATCTATTTAAAGTCATTGCCACTGGAAAAGGGAGCTATTTTTAAAATATCCAGCTAGAATTTTGTAGTAAAAAATAAATATTTCCTATGATATTTGCTTAAAAAAATCATTTAAATATGGAAAAAAGAATAAAATCTAAATTAACATAGTTGCTGAGTTAAGTTGAAATACCAGAAAAGGCACTCTTAAATTTTAGACACAATGATTTCATTGAAAAATGTAACATCTTTGTATTTAATCATAAGTAAACCTTTATGACACATTTTGTTTATGAATTGTGGTGAGCAAATTCTATAATGGCCCTCAGTAGTCCCCACCTCATTTATGCCCCTGTTTAATCCTCTCTCCTTGACTATGAGTGGGAACTGTGACTTGTTTCATGAATATCCCTTCATGATTTTGTTACATAAGATTCTAACTTCTGTCTAGTTAAAGCAAACTAGCAAAACGTGAAAATGGATATATCACTCACATATGCCTTACTTGCAGGAAATCATCAGCTATTGTGGTAATATAAAGAAATCCATGTAAATGTTTATCATTATTATTCTGCTTTGCCATGTAACTTAACTAAAGAAAATGAAAACAGGTTAACTAAGGTTAGAAGTATTATCAGGATAACACCATGTCAACATCTACAAAGGAGCATTATTAAAATACATTTTGGTGTTAATGTAAAAAATTAAAATAGGAACAGACTTTTAAGCTCACAAACATGATGAAATATAACCTATTTGGGGATTTTGTATAAGGAAACCTTAAAATTAGTTTTATGAGTCCATAGGAATAGAGAAAAATAATTTCTTATTAGAGAGTCTCATTTTTGTGTAATTCCCTGAGACAACACCATCTGCCAGTGCCTGTCCTTGAAGATGATAACACAGCCCCAGGAATAAATTAGCCTCATCTGGTATTTTTTTCAGTGGACTTTGGCACAAGTTGTAATAATTTTTCCACCTATAAGCTATCTTTATTTTAAAGTTCAATGTCAAACACCTGAATTGTGAGACACTTAGGTTTAAACTGTAATGAAGCAACTGATACTTCTGAATGGAACTTAAAGTGACCTGGAGATTGCCTGGTGACCTGGCATCCTGGGAATTTATAAGTCTGCTTTGTGGAGGATATTTGAGTTTTTTCAGCTCAACCTACTGTTGCTGTTCTATAACCAAGCATTGAACCAGGAGAAATGAACCAGAAACTTTGCACATTTAAACTTCTGACTCCTAAAAGTTAATTGGGAATAAGAAGCTCTTAAGTGTTGCAATCAGAGAATTTTAGAAATGAAGAGGTCTTTGAAGAATAAACAGAAATTTAATTGTTGCAACACATGTGATTCATTTTATCTTAGAGAAAAATATGGCCAGAGAAGTTAAGTGATATGTTCAAGGTTGCAAATCTTAGTAGAAAGCTATGATTCCAGTTTAAATCTGTCAGATCTAAAACTGATTCTCTGCCCATGACACCATTTTGCTTTTCATAAAAATCATCAGAAGCAAGAATATGGCTTACAAGGATCCAAGAAGAGAGCTCTTTAGAAAAAGGACTAAAAAGACCATGTGTCACAAATTTAATAATGGAACCAGCAGGATGGGGAAGGTGGTTCAAAGAACACTTGCAGAACAGAGGTTTATACAGTCAGTCAGTAAAGGAATGATGAAACAAGCCTGATAAATTAGATTTTTGAAAACTGGTTGATGTCCTACAGGGCAATAAAACCATAATCTCTGGGTGTCTTTTTTTTTTTTTTTCTACCTAAAAGAGTGCATTACAGTTCTACTGGTAAAAATCATTTGTAATCTATCAGTCTTCTAACTATGCAGAGTTCAGGCTCTAAATAATAGCAAATAGTAAACCAAAGGTATATTTCTCTAGAGAATTAGATAATTCTTCAGTAATGCTGTTAGATAACATTTCAGAATGGTAATGAAATGTCATATAGTCAACTTTTTGCCTTATTTCCAAGTTTTGATAACTTTTGTTAGCAGGCTTCTTTGCCTGGGCACCAGAGAAGAGGGAAAGTATGGCATATCTATGCACCATAAGAAATAGCTTGGGCTTCCACTCCAGGTACGTGAGGCTGTGGCCTTCATTCCTCTGTGAAAGAACTGAGGCCCTGTAAAACTCTCTAGTCAGGAGACATGGTGTTTTCACCACCTCCAACAGAACTGAAGCCCTGTAAAACTCTCTGGTAAAGAGATGTGGTATGCAGTCAGGAAAAGATGACAGAGGAGTAGGGGACCTTATTCCAACTAGTCCCCAGAATTGAGCTGGTTATTTCCCAGACCACTCTGAACACCCATGAAATCAGCCTGAGATGTAAAAATATAGATCTGGATCTCTACAAACAGAATATCACCGGTGGTTGGTTTCGAGGTATGAAGCAGGGAGCCATGATTCTGCAGGCACATATCCAAAGATAAACGGAAGGGGGCTGCCATAAGTGCTGGCACCAGGAAAGTGAAATAACACAGGAATGAAAATCTTCCCATGCTGGGGACTAGGCACAGACTTGCAGACCCGCAGCGATGGGGAAAGGACTTTAGGGCAGCCCCCCAGACTGAAACCTGGAGTGGCAGGGCATGCGTGCAAACTGAGGGCGGCTGGCGGTTTTAGAAGCATAAAGGGCAGAGACATGCACCCGTGACCTGACCTGGACATGAGGAGGGGGAGCCCTGCTGAGGGTCACACAACCCAGGATGCTGCAGTTTATAGCAGCACAGACAGAAACGGAGATAATGTGGCCTGGAGAGCTCACTGAAGAACAGACTGCAATCTCTCTGTCCTGAGGCAGAGCATTAGAAACGATCTCTTCTACACTGACTCTCAGAAGAGACGTGGAAAGCAGCCAAGGAAAGCTGCCAGATAACAAAAGCCCTAAAAAACCGGTTTTCACTGAGCCCATCCCCCCCACAGGGGGCAGGGCAACTCTGCCCAAACAGGGTTGCCCGAGTAACAGCATGGCAGACCCCTCCCCAAGAAGACAGACTGGGAGAACAAGAGGCTGGCAACCCTAAGGTACCTATAAAGTTGGTGCATCTTGCTTGGGTTGTGTCAATAATTTCGACTCTGCACATTCCCTCAACCACCCCTCAACAGAACGACTAGGAGGAGGAACCCCCAAAATAGGAAAGACTCAGAGACTGTGACTTCTGCCATAGATTTACAAATGGATACAGATACAACCAGGATGTTGGAAATAGAATTCAGGGTAGCAATTGTGAAGACAATAGCTAGAATGGAGAAGTTGATTAATGGCAACATAGAGTCTCTAAGGGAAGAAATGAAAGCTGAACTGGCAGAACTTAAAAATGCTATCAATGAGATCCAATCTAATCTAGATAATCTAAAGACTAGAGTTAGTGTGGCAGAAGAATGAATTAGTGATCTAGAAGACCAATTGGTAGAAAAGAAGGAAAAAGAGGAGTCCAGGGAAAAATGACTCAAAATCCTTAAAATAGAATCAGAGAAATAAGTGACACCATGAAACGTTCCAATGTCAGAATTAATTGGGATCCCTGAGGGGGTGGAGAGAGAGAGAGGACTAGAAGATATATTTGAGCAAATCATAGCTGAGAACTTCCTTAATCTGGGAATGAAACAAACATTTGTGTCCTAGAGGCAAAGAGGACCCCTCCCAAGATCAAGGAAAACAGGTCAATGCCCGGCATGTAATAGTAAAACTGGCAAATCTTAGAACCAAGGAAACCATCTTAAAGGCAGTTAGGGGGAAGATATTCCTTACCTACAGAGGGAGGAACATCAGAATAATGTCAGACCTATCCACAGAGACTTGACGAGCCAGAAAGGGCTGGCAAGACATATTCAGAAGAATGTGCAACCAAGAATACTTTATCTGTAAAGGCTGTCATTTAGAATGGATGGAGAGACGTAGAGCTTCCAAGACTGGCAGAAACTAAAAGAATATGTGACCACTAAGCCGGCCCTGCAAGAAATATTAAGGGGGAGTTCTATAAAAGGAGAAAGACCCCAAGAGTGATATAGGACAGAAATTTACAGAGACAATCTATAGAAACTAGGTCTTCACAGGCAACATGATGAAAGTAAATTCATATCTTTCAATAATCACTCTCAACGTGAATGGCCTAAATGCTCCCATAAAATGGCACAGGGTTGCAGATTGGATAAAAAGACAGGACCCATCCATATGCTGTCTACAAGAGACTCATTTTGAACCTAAAGATACAGCCTGAAAGTGAAGGGATGGAGATCCATCTTCCATGCAAGCAGACCTCAAAAGAATGCTGGGGTAGCAATTCTTACTTCAGACAAAGTAGATTTTAAGCTAAAGACTGTAGTTAAAGACACTGAAGGACACTCTATCATTCTTAAAGGGTCTATCCAACAAGAAGATCTATAATTGTAAATATCTACGCCCCCAACATGGGAGCAGCCATCTACATAAGCCAACTGTTAACCAAAATAAAGAGTCATATTGATAACAATACATTAATTGTAGGAGATCTCAATACTCCACTCTCAGCAATAGACAGATCATCTAAGCAGAAAACCAACAAAGAAACAAGAGCTTTGAATGACACACTGGACCAGATGGACCTCATAGATATTTACAGAACATTCCACCCTAAAACAACAGAATACTCATTCTTTTCGAGTGCACATGAAACTTTCTTCAGAATAGACCACATACTGGGTCACAAAGCAGGTGTCACCTGATACCAAAAGACTGAAATTACTCCCTGCATATTGTCAGACCATAATGCTTTGAAACTGGAACTCAATCACAAGAAAAAATTTGAAAGAAATTCAAACACTTGGAAGCTAAAGACCACTTCGCTCAATAATATTTGGGTCAACCAAGAAATCAAAGAAGAACTTAAACAATTCATGGAAACCAATGAGAACGAAAACACATTGGTCCAAAACCTATGGGATACTGCAAAGGCAGTCCTAAAGGGAAAAACATAGCCATCCAAACCTCCCTCAAAAAAATAGAAAAATCCCGAATTCACCCACTAACTTTACACCTTAAAGAACTAGAGAAAAAGCAACAAACAATGCCTGAGACACACATTAGAAGAGAAATAATTAAGATTAGAGTAGAGATCAATGAATTAGAAACCAGAAACACTGTAGATCAGATAAATGAAACTAGAAGCTGGTTCTTTGAAAGAATTTATAAGATCGATAAACCACTGGCCAGACTTACCCAAAGGAAAAGAGAAAGGACCCAAATTAATAAAATTATCAATGAAAGGGGAGAGATCACGACTAACACCAAGGAAATAGAAACAATTATTAGAAATTATTATCAACAACCATATGCCAATAAATTAAGCAACCTGGAAGAAATGGATGCCTTTCTGGAAACCTATAAGCTGCCAAGACGGAAACAGGAAGAAATTGACAACCTGAATAGGACAATAACCAGTAACGAAATTGAAGCAGTGATCAAAAACCTCCCAAAAAACAAGAGTCCAGGGCGCCTGGGTGGCTCAGTTGGTTAAGCGACTGCCTTCAGCTCAGGTCATGATCCTGGAGTCCCGGGATCGAGTCCCGCATCGGGCTCCCTGCTCGGCAGGGGGTCTGCTTCTCCCTCTGCCCTCTTCCCTCTCGTGCTCTCTGTCTCTCATTCTCTCTCTCTCAAATAAATAAATAAAATCTTTAAAAAAAAAAAAAAAAACAAGAGTCCAGGGCCTGATGGATTCCCTGGGGAATTCTACCAAACATTCAAAGAAGAAATAACAC
>NC_138379.1:67809170-67820960 GCF_054177405.1 Leptonychotes weddellii
GGTGGTGGGGATTGAGGAGGGCACATTCTGCATGGAGCAGTGGGTGTTATGCACAAACAATGAATCATGGAACACTTCATCTAGAACTAATGATGTAATGTATGGGGATTAACATAAGAATAAAAAAAAAAAAGATGACTCCCTTTAGTATTTAAGCTCAAAGCGTGTGGTTCACTAGAAGGCACTTGCTCATATATCCACTAGCAACTGTTGCTATGTATTTTGTACTGGATAAGTAGGATAACCATGTAATTTATTGTCCCAACTTTTAAAACTAAGCGGGAACATTAGGAATATTTATGCCAGAACAATATGTATAAACCGCTGTTTACAAGACAAAGGGGACAGTAAAGTCATCCTGCTAAAAAAAAACAAGTTAATTTCTTAAGAAAACCATATTGTTCTGCAGATATATAAATTCTTCCCCAACTACAATAAGCTACCTACATCAACTTAAGGAAAAAGCTTCATGTGGTATTTGTCAAATCACCTCCAGAGGAGAAAGAATTTAAGCTGGACTCTGAAAAATGAAGAGGTTTAGAGTAGTTGGAGATAAAAAAGAGAGGAGTTTGAAAGAGGAAATAGAGTCAAGAAAAGTTATGTTTCAGTAGATTGCATGGTTTGGAATAATAAGAAATGAGACTTAAGGCATAAGATAGAATGAGTGCAAACTTCATCATACGGACAGGACAAAAGCTTGAGGAAGATGTTGATTTGCCAAAGCAGCATTTCAAGAAGATTAAAGTGAGGACAGTGTAGAATATATTGATTAAAAGGCACGGCTGAGTGTATGTGATGATAAAAGACCATTTATTTGATAGGGGTAAAGGTGTTTATATACCCCAGTAAGAAAGAGAAATTGAAAGATGTGGGTGTGAGAAGCAAGGGGGGAGAAAAAGTAAAAGATAATTTTGATAACAAGAAATAATACCAGCATTAACAGAGAATTAAAGAAATGAGAAGTAGGAGCAAATTTGAGAAAATCATGATGGGAAATTTCACAAGGTCACTAAGAATTGATAGCCTGAAGTCCTGGAAACCAGCAGCAGGTAGTGCAGGTGTTAGGGTATGATGAAATCATGACCCAGGAGACATTCATTAAGATGCTACAGAGAGTACAGAAGAAGATATTTCAGGGACACATACACTATAACAATAGAGGCATAAAGATAGAATCTAACGGATTCCCTTCATTTAGGAGGTGGCGATAAGAGGAACCTGTTGAAAGACTATTCAGTGATATGTGGAAAACCAAAATCTGAATTTCTATAAGAAACTCGTTTTCTCCTTTATTTTTTTCCCAGATTATAAAAGAAAAATATATTCATTATTGTAAGCTTACTCATTATTCATTATTAAAACATAAATATAAAAATAAGAATTATAATCCTGTTAATATTTTGATATGTAACATACACAAATGTAAATAAACCTGAATAATACTGCACATTCTGGTTTAAACTCTACTTTTTTTCCCCACTTTATCTAATGAATATTTTTCAACATCTTTAAATAATTTGCAAATAGAACTTTTTACAGCCATATTACATTCCATTTTCATCAAGCTACATTGGTATACTTACTCCAATCATTCATTTGTGCCATTTCAGATGTTTCTAAATTTTTACACTGTGAATAACTCTTGCATCAACATATTTATACAATTTATTGTTTTGCTCATGACTGATAATTCCTCCTAAGTAAATTCTGGCCAATATAAATCATTTCAATTATCTTGCACATTTAAACTTTGTTGAAGTAAGTTGCCAAATTTACCTCAGGATTGACTGAGTTTATGTTCCCACTAGAAAAGCAAAAGTGTACTCAGTTTCGCATACCTTCACTAACTATGTATATTACCTTCTCATAAGTTATAATATCCTGCTACAATTACTAAATTGCAATGTTTTCTTAATACATGTGATATTGAAACTTAAAATATTTATATAAAAAAAGAAACTTAAAATACCTATTACAGTTTATATTTCTTCTTTGATGAAATATCCTTTTATATTCTTTTTAAAAATTTTTAAATTTTAATTCCAGTTAACATACAGTGTTACATTAGTTTCAGGTGTAAAATACAGTGGTTCAAAAATTCCACATATCACCCAGTGCTCATCAAACAAGTGCACTCCTTGATCCCCACCACCTATCTAACCCATCCTCCCACTCACCTCCCCTGTGGTAACCATCAGTTTGTTCTCTATACTTAAGCGTTTGAATCTTGGTCTCTCTGTCTCTCTTTTTCACCTTTGCTCTTTGTTTCCTTTTTAAGGTTTGTATTTATTTCCAGTTAACATACATACTGTGTTTCTTAAATTCCAAATATGAATGAAATCATATGGTATTTGTCTTTCTCTGACTGAATTATTTTACTTAATATTATACTCCCTACCTCTATCCACATTGGTGCAAATGGCAAGATTTCATTCTTTTTTATGACTGAATAGTATTACATTACACACACACTCACACACACACACACACACCACTTCTTCTTTATCCATTCACCTATCGATGGACACTTGGGTTCCTTCCATATCTGGGCTACTGTAAATAATTCTGCAATAAACACAAGGGTGCATGTATTCCTTTGAATTAGTGTTTTTGTATTCTTAGGGTAAATACCCAGTAGCCTGATTACTGGATCATAAGGTAGTTCTATTTTTAACTTTTTGAAGAACTTCCATCCATGTTTCCACAGTGGCCACATCAGTTTGCATTCCTACTAACAATGCAGAAGAGTTCCTTTGTCTCCATATACTCACCAACACTTGTTTTTGCTATTTTTGATTTTAGCCGTTCTGACAGGGTTGAGGTGATATCACACTGTAGTTTGGATTTGCATATCCCTCATGATAAGCGATGATGTGCATCTTTTCATGTTTCTTTTGGCCATCTGTATGTTTTCTTTGGAAAAATGTCTGTTCATGTCTTCTGCCCATTTTTTAGTTGGATTATTTGGTTTTTGGGTGCTGAGTTTTACAAGTTCTTTATATATTTTGGATACTAACACTTTATCAGATATGCCATTTGCAAACATCTTCTCCCATTCCGTAGGCTGCCTTTAGTTTTGTTGGTTGTTTCCTTTGCTGTGCAGAAACTTTTTATTTTTGACGTAATCCAAAATAGTCTATTTTTGCTTTCATTTCTCTTGCCTCAGGAGACATCTAGAAAAATGTTACAGCCGAAGTCAGAGAAATTACTACCAATGCTCTCTTCTAGGATTTTTATGGTTTCAGGCCTCATATTTAGGTCTTTAATCCATTTTGAATTTATTTTTGTGTACAGTGTAAGAAAGTGGCCCAGTTTCATTCTTTTGCATGTTGCCGTCCAGTTTTCCCAGCACCATTTGTTAAAGAGACCATCTTTTTTCCCATTGGACATTCTCTCCTGCTTTGTTAAAGATTAACTGGCCATATAATTGTGGGTTTATTTCTAGGTTTTCTATTTTGTTTCACTGATCTATGTGTCTGTTTCAGCACCAGTACCATACTGTTTTGATTACTATAGCTTTGTAGTACAACTTAAAGTCTGGAACTGTGATACCTCCAAGCTTTTGTTTTCTTTTTCAAGATTACTTTGGCTATTCAGGGTCTTTCGTGTTTCCATACAAATTTTAGGATTATCTTCTGTGAAAAATGCTGTTGGTATCTTGATAGGGACTGCACTGAATGTGGAGTTTGCTTTGGGTAGTATAGACATGTTAACAATATTTGTTCTTCCAGTCCATGAGCATAGAATGTCTTTGCATTTCTTTCTATCATCTTCAATTTCTTTCATCAGTGTTTTTAGTTCTTAGAATACAGGTCTTTCATCTCTTTGGTTAGGTTAATTCCTAGGTATCTTATTATTTTTGGTACAATTGTAAATGAGACTGTTAATTTCTTTCTGCTGCTTCATTATTGGTGTATAGAAATGCAACAGATTTCTGTACATTGATTTTGTATCCTGTGACTTTATCGAATTTATCAGTTCTAGGAGTCTTTCAGTTTTTTTATATAGAATATCATGTCATCTGTGAATAGTGAAAGTTTTACTTCTTCCTTACCAATTTAGATGTCTCTTATTTCTTTTTGTTCTCTGATTGTTCTGGCTAGGACTTCCACTACTATGTTGAATAAAAGTGGTAAGAGTGGACATCCTTATCTTGTTCCTGATCTTAGAGGAAAATCTCTCAGTTTTTCCCATTTGCTGTGGATTTTTCATATATGGCCTTTACTATGTTGAGGTATGTTCACTCTAAACCCACTTTGTTGAAGGTTTTTATCATGAATGGGTGTTGTACTATGTCAAATGATTTTCCTGCATCCGTTGAAATGATCATATGGTTCTTATCCTTTCTCTTATTGATGTGATGTATCACGTTGATTGATTTGTGAATGCTGGGTCAGCCTTGCATCCCAGGAATAAATCCCATTCGGTTGTGGTTAATGATTTTTTAATGTATGGCTTGTTTGCTAGTATTTTGTTGAGGATTTCTGCATCTATGTTCATCAGAGATATTGGCCTGTAGTTCTCTTTTTTTGTGTGTGGTGTCTTTATCTGGTTTTGGTATCAGGGTAATGCTGGCCTCCTAGAATGAATTTGGAAGTTTTCCTTCCTTTTCTATTTTTTGGAATAGTTTGAGAAGAATAGGTATTAACTCTTCTTTAAATGTTTGGTAGAATTTGCCTGTGAAGTTATCTGGTACTAGACTTTTGGCTTTGCGAATTTTTGGATTACTGATTCAATCTGTTTGCTAGTTATCAATCTGTTCAAATTTTCTATTTCTTCCTGGTTCAGTTTTGGTAGGTTATATGTTGCTAGGAGTTTATCCATTTCTTCCAGGTTGTCCAATTTGTTAGCATATAGTTTTTCATAATATTCTCTCATTATTGTTTGTATTCTGTGGTATCAGTTGTTACCCCTCCTGTCTCATTCGTGATTCTGTTTTTTTCTTGATAAGTTTGGCTAGAGGTTTATCAATTTTATTATTTTTTAAAGAACTAGCTCTTGGTTTCATCAATCTGTTCTAGTGTTTTGTTTTTATTTTTTAAAGTTTCTAAATCATTTATTTCTGATCTAATTTTTATTATTTCCTTCTTTCTGTTCATTTTGTCTGTTGTTCTTTTGTTCGCTCCTTTAGCTGTAATGTTCAGTTGTTTATTTGAGATTTTTCTTACTTCTTCAGGTAGACCTGTATTGCTAAAACTTCCCTCTTAGAACCGCTTTTGGTTCAACCCCAAAGTTTTGCAGCATTGTGTTTTCTTGTTTTTTGTTTGTTTCCATGTACTTTTAAATTTCTTCTTTGATTTCTTGGTGGACTCATTCATTGTTTAGTAGCATGTTATTTAACCCCCATGCATGGGTGGCCTTTCCAAATTTTTTCTGTGGTTGATTTCTAGTTTCATAGTGTTGTGGTCAGAAAAGATGCATGGTAAGAATTCAATCTTTTTTAATTTGTTGAGGCTTGTTTTGTAGCCTAATATGTGATCTATCCTGGAGAATGTTGCACGTGCACTTGAAAAGAATGTGTATTCTGCTGTTTTAGGATGGAATGTTCTGAATGTATCTGTGAAATCCATCTGCTCCAGTGTGTCATTCAAAGTCATTGTTCCTTTGTTGATTTTCTGTTTAGATGATTTGTATTTTGATGTAAGGGGGTGTTAAAGTCCCCTACTTTTATTGTATTATCATCAATTAGTTCCTTTATGTTTGTTATTAAACATTTTATGTATTTGGGTGCTCCCATGTTGGGTGCATAAGTATTGACAATTGTTATATGTTCTTGTTGGATTATCCCCTTTATTATTATATAGTGTCTTTCTTTGTCTCTTGTTACACTATTTGTTTTAACGTTTACTTTGTCCCAATATAAGTATTGCTACACCAGCTTTCTTTTTTTGTTGTTGTTGTTTTCATTTTAGTATCTTCAAAATGTAGTGTCAGGACCAAAAACAATTTATACCAAAGTGGAGAAATCTCATCTGTAGTGAATTATATCTCATGAATGATTTCAGAGATCTGATTTCTTATAAAATAAGAGAGGGAGAATTATCCATTAATGACCTCTGGGTTATGTAATCTACAAAGCTTAGGTTATTGTTTTATAGCCAGCCATATCAGAAGCTAGAGTAAGGTCCAAGAGATGTGAACTCACGACCATCTTAGCAGATAATCCATCAATCAATTAATTAATTAATTAATTTATGTAAACAATGCCTGATTACTTGGGAGGTGTGAATTAACCCATTGGCAAACACTAACCATGATATGAGATGTTTCTCATTCTCTACCTAATGAGACATTTTAGAAAAGAATTACATTTGGGGCTTAAATTTTTCACTCCATAAAGGGAGACTCAGATGACAGGGAATAAAAATCAAGAATGGGCTAACTCCTTCATTCTTAGGTTTATTCAGACATCATTTACTGGCTGCCTACCATGAAGCAGGTGTTAGGTATATAAAGATGAAAAGACATTCAAGTCTATTCTCTTCACCTTAACTTTCCCTGAATCTTGATCTTTAAAAATCTTTTTTTTTTTTAACTTGGCAAGCTTATTTTTTTTTTCATTTTTATTTTATTATGTTAATCACCATACATTACAACATTAGTTTTTGATGAAGTGTTCCATGATTCATTGTTTGCGTATAACACCCAGTGCTCCATTCAATACGCATCACCAGGCTAGCCCATCCCCCCAACCCCCTTCCCTCTAGAACCCTCAGTTTGTTTCTCAGAGTCCATAGTCTCTCATGGTTCATCTCCCCCTCCAATTCCCCCCCTTCATTTCTCCCTTCCTACTATCTTCTTTTTTTTATTATTATGTTATGTTAATCACCGATACATTACATCATTAGTTTTTGATGTAGTGTTCCATGATTCATTGTTTGCATATAACACCCAGTGCTCCAGGCAGAACGTGCCCTCTTTAATACCCATCACCAGGCTAACCCATCCTCCCATCCCCCTCCCCTCTAGAACCCTCAGTTTGTTTTTCAGAGTCCATCGTCTCTCATGGTTCATCTCCCCATGGTTCGTCTCCCCCTCTGATTTCCCCCACTTCATTCTTCCCCTCCTGCTATCTTTTTCTTTTTTAATATATAATGTATTATTTGCTTCAGAGGTACACGTCTGTGATTCAACAGTCTTGCACAATTCACAGCGCTCACCATAGCACATACCCTCCCCAATGTCTATCACCCAGCCACCCCATCCCTCCCACCCCCCACCACTCCAGCAACCCTCAATTTGCTTTCTTTTGATATCCATTTGCATCATAGATGTTTCTTCATCCCCTCACTTTCAATCTGCAGGTGTCTTTAGGTGTAAAATGAGTCTCTTATAGGCAGCATATTGATGGGTCTTGCTTTTTTATCCATTCTGTCACGATGTCTTTTGATAGTGTGCATTTAGTCCATTTACATTCAAAGTAATTATTTATAGATATGCATTTATTGCCATTCTATTACCTGTTCTGTTGTTGTTTATGAAGATTTTCTATGATCCTTTGTCTTTCTCTCTTTCATGGTTTGCTGGTTTTCTTTAGTGATATATTTGGATTTCTTTCTCTTTATTCCTTGCATTTGTATTAGCGGTTTTTGATTTGTGCTTACCCCCAGGCTTGTACATAACATCTTCCGCATATAGCAGTCTGTATTAAGATGAACCCATTCTTTACTCCTCTCCTTCTATTCTGAATGATAGCCTTGCTGGTTAGTTTTCTTGGCTGCACATTTTTCCCATGTAGCACTGTGAATATATCATGCCACTCCCTTCTGGTTTGGAAAGTTTCTGTTGAAAAATCCAATGATTAGCCTTAATCAGGGGGTTTTCCCTTGTATGTAATTGTCTTTTCTCTTGCTTCTTTAAATTTATTTTTTTTAATCACTGTATTTGCCATTTTTATCACAATATGTCTTGGTGTGGATCTGCTTTTGTTGATTTTGTTGGGGGTTCTCTGTGCCTCCTGGCTCTGGGCATCTGTTTCCTTCCCAGACAGGGAAATTTTTAGCTATCATTACTTTGAATAAATTTTCTGACTCCTCTTTTCTCTCTTCTTCTGTGACTTCCATAATACTATTATTATGTTTGATGGAGTCACTAAGTTCCCTAACTCTATTCTCATTTTGCGTAATTCTTTTTTCTCTTTTTTGTAGTAATCGCTTGATTACTTTCCATTACTCTGACCTCTAGGTCATTAATTTGTTCCTCTGCTTCTTCCATCCTGCTGTTCATTCCATCAAGTGTGTTTTTCATTTCGTTTATTGAGGCCTTTATCTCTGCTATGTTATTTCTTATCTCTGTGTTAAGGGTCTCACTGATGCCTTCCACTCCTTTCCCAAGTCCAGTGAGTATCTTTATGATCATGACTCTAAATTCTCTATCAGCCATGTTACTGATATCTGTTTCACTTAGATCTCTGGCCATGGCCTTGTCCTATGCTCTCATCTGGGACAAATTCTTCTGTCTTCTCATTTTGTCTAAGTTTCTGAGCCTGTGTTAGGAAAGTCAGTTACATCTCCTGTTCTTGAGGGTAATGGCCTTAAAAGAAGAGGTCCTGTAGTGTCCTACCTGTAGTGTCCCCTATTTCCCAGGGTCTGGCACTTCCGGGAGTGTCCCCAATGTGTACTGCATGTGCTCTGCTGTTGTGTCCTGGCTGCTTTATCCTTCAGGCCAGTCATCGGCAGATGCTCTCTTTGCCTGTTCTGGAAAGTGTTTGGTCCCTGGCCTGAATGTGGTGCCTTTCAATTAGGTGTGCTCTTCGTCTGCATGTGAAATGAGACATACTGCCACCGCCCCCAGAACCCAGGCTCCCCCAAACTCCTGCATCTGGAGATGAGGGTTGGCAGGGATTTGGGCTGACCTTCTGCAGGTGGGGGCCTGCCAATCTGGGGCCATGGCAAGCATGACTGGGAAGGGTGGTTCCACTGGAGTGGGAGGGGGGGACAGGGCTTGGGTAAGCAAGGTAGGTAGTGTCTGCCACGCAGTGGTTCCCACATGTGGCCCTGTGCTTATGCCGAGGCCCCGGGGAGGGGAATGGCGCCTGCCAGTTCCTTTGTTTCTGGAGGGGTTTGCTTGTGAATGCTGCCTCGTTGGCACATATTCTGAGATGAGCAAATAACCTCTTCAGTGGGTGCCCCAGGTGCTCTTCAGATCACTGTTTCCACACTGTCAACAAGCTGTTTGCCCTGCCTTCTCTCCAAGAGCAATCCCAATGCCTCCAGGCTCTCCCTCAGCCAAGCCTACTGACCTAGCTTTAGAACTCCAGGCTTTGGGCCCCACTGGTTGTCGGAACTTATGGAATTCAAAATTTAGCTTCTCTCGATTTCCAAGCCAATTGCTACGGGGATTTGTTTTTCCAGTGTGCTCCCCCCATGTGTTAGTCTGTCTCTTGCCCTTCTCTGTGACCATGGCGCCCCCCTACCCCAACCACAATGGCCATGATCCATTTCTTTCCCAAACTGTCTCTGTACTTCCTACCTTCTTTGATGTGGCCTCTTCTCTACCTTTAATTGTGGAGTTTGTTCTGCAAGTCTTTGGGTCAAGTTCTGGGTATTTAGCATGATTTGATACCTATCTAGTTGATAGGTATGGGATGAGGCAAGCCTAGGGTCCTCCTATTCTGCCCTCCATCTTCCCCTCCATTTTCTGCTCTTTTCAATTCTTACTTCATATTTTTGCACTGAAGACTTTTTCACACTGATTTGCAAATGCAACTTGTATATAAGTGATAGTAATCCTGTGTCATATGTTGTACAAATTCCCTAACATTTACCTTTTAATTTGATTTAATATCTTTTGAGATAAAGATTATTTCGATGCATTCTGGTCTTTCTACATTTCCTTTATGATTTTTTCCTCTTATTTCATACTTAGAAAGAAATTTTCCAATTACACATCAAGTATTACTTATTTTCATTCACTATAAAGTCTACAATCTTAACAAGTCTGTTTCTAATTCTGCTTACTGCAATGACCCATCTAACTGATGGCCTTGTAGCTTTATCAACATGAGCTGACCCCTAATTCAGTCCCGAAAACGGGCAACCACTTATTTTCTATGAACAAAGCAATGAGGAGCCAGCTGTGCAGGTGAGAAGGCACAGAGTAGTCTTTCTGAAAACAATAAGCTTGGTGCTGACAGAAGTACCAGAGCTGCTCTGGAAAGGAACGGGTCTTACAGAATTAAACACAAGTATGGCAGCATCTCCCTATAACAGGTTTGATTCCTGGAAGGGCAGAGGGGAAAAAAAAAAAAAAGCACATTTTTTTCCTTGTCTACATTATGTGCTCTGAAGAGATGCTTTAGCACAATTTGTGTTCTAGTGTGGGCTATGGCTCCTGGAAAAGAAGTATGTGCATGCATGCATGCATGTGTGTGTAGTGGGGCAAGCAGAGGATGCTGCTAATCATATTATAGGTTTTTCCAGGCTCCAACTAAATACAGAAACCTGAACAGATATTCTCTTCTACCATAGCCTAAGCGATTGAGGGCCACTAACAAGCTAATATTAAATACAGAGTTAGGTTCTCAGGGAAAACTGAAGTATAGCCTCTAGAAGATTTTAAAATTAAGCAATGTCTAAGTGTGGCCTCTCACATTCACCAAGAATCTGAAGAACATGTAACCCTTTAGAGACCCTAAAAAGCACCATTGATTTAAAGGCAGTGAATTTTTAAAATGGCACCTGGCCATAGCCCTTGGCATGGCAGATAGTGGTGTCCTGGTGATAATTAGGTGAGCCTTTCTTTTTTTTTTTTTTTTTTTTTTAAAGATTTTATTTATTTATTTGAGAGAGAGAGACTGAGAGAGAGAGAGCATGAGAGTGGGGAGGGTCGGGAGGGTCAGAGGGAGAAGCAGACTCCCTGCCGAGCAGGTAGCCCGATGTGGGACTTGATCCTGGGACTCCAGGATCATGACCCGAGCCGAAGGCAGTCGCTTAACCAACTGAGCCACCCAGGCGCCCAAGGTGAGCCTTTCTTCACATGACTGTATCTATACAATTCATTCTCTCCTACGTTTGTTGTAGCATAATGCTCAAAGAGGTACATGAGCATTTAAGAAGTTTGGAACATGTGAACATAACATTAAGTTACAAAACAGTACTTCATAAGATTAGATACATCTATGAAAATTCCAAATATGATTTTTCTAAATAACAGCTTTTTTCTCCCTTTCAATTTAGCCAGAAAATCTTTCCCGCAGCACAAGTGGTATATTAACATATCATATTTCAATAGTAGGAGCTAATGACAAGATATTAGTTATAAGGAACATGTTTAAGTAACAAATATTCCCAATATTAAACTTTAAAAAAAATGTTTTTAAATGAAGAAATTCAGTTCCCTCAATGAGAACATAAGAGAACAGAAAAAAGGAAACAGAGGTAAAAATAACCCTCCCATGCCTTTTGACTCCAGTTCACTGCATCCAAACTCCAACCTGTCAGGTGTGCCTGGTGGGTAAATGTGGAGGTAAGGCAAATAAGAAAAGGAAGAAGGAGAGCAGAGAACCAGGCTGATAAGCAGTTCAGTAAGGTTTGTGGCTTTGCTAGAAAGATTAAGAGGAGGCATTTGAAAGAGGTACTCAACTGTGATACCTAGAAGTACAGACAAAAGAGGAAGAAGAGACTGGAGTGGTGGTATAGGATTCCCTGCAAAGGTCTGGAGAACAGTAAGGAGCCACCGGTGAACTAGCTCAACACTCCCTACTATGCTGGGTTTAGTGTCCATGCATTGTGCTTTGAGATTTTATTGCTGCTTAGATGATAATGACAAGAGGGTCCAATATTTTTTTTA
>NC_138379.1:67821060-67831170 GCF_054177405.1 Leptonychotes weddellii
GGAATTCTTAATCTCAAGAAACAAACTAAGGGTTGCTGGAGTGGTGGGGGGTGGGAGGGCTGCGGTGGCTGGGTGATAGACATTGGGGAGGGTATGTGCTATGGTGAGCACTGTGAATTGTGCAAGACTGTTGAATCACAGACCTGTACCTCTGAAACAAATAATACATTATATGCTTAAAAAAAAAAAAAAGATAACAGGAAGGGAAGAATGAAGGGGGGAAATCGGAGGGGGAGATGAACCATGAAAGACTATGGACTCTTAGAAACAAACTGAGGGTTCTAGAGGGGAGGGGAGTGGGGGAATGGGTTAGCCTGGTGATGGGTATTAAAGAGGGCACATTCTGCCTGGAGCACTGGGTGTTATACGCAAACAATGAATCATGGAACATTACATCAAAAACTAATGATGTAATGTATGGTGATTAACATAATAAAAAAATGAATGTATCTCATCACTGTACTGGAACTGTATTATGCCTTAGTAAAAGGACTACTCAATTTTATTAGTTATACTCAAAAATTACCAATGAGAATAAATATTTCAGAAAAAAGAAGAAATGGATTGCTTAAATGCATAGAGGTTAAAATATTTCTGTTGACTTGTTTTTTAAGAAAATTGATATAAAATAGAGATTTTTAAATGTGTAATTGTGTATCTGTTTTCCCCCTACTGCAAAGCAACACCTTAAAAGCAGATATTAGAAAAAACTATTCCATCAATTTGGTAGGTAGGTCCTGCCATTGAAAATATACCCAATAAGAAAAAAAAGAAAAAAATCTTATCTCATTCTTTCTCATCATTGAAGGAAATAACTAATCTTTTACTTGGAAGTGTTAATATTAAGGGTCATAAGGCATGTGAAATGCTCAGCACAGTGTCTGTCCATTTTAAGTACTCAATTAACTCTTATTATCATTATTTTATTATAGAGTAGCAGATTCTGAGATACTACGACCTTTGGAAATTTGGACATCACATGCCTTAAAGCTAATGTCCTGTTCACATTTCAAGTGGAAAAGCTTACCTCTTGCAAATGAGATTCCTTTTTCTTTGCAGACAAATTTAAATGTTTATCAAGAATAGAATAGTACTTTTCACTTTCCTTGTCAAACTTCTTCTTTCCATCCTAGAAGGTGACAAAACAACAAAACATTCTAATTCGAGAATAAAACTTATTTTTTAACATTCCCATCAAATGTCCAATACAAAAATTTAATAAAGATTTAGTGAGCTCCAACTATGTACAAAACTTGACGGAGTAGGAAAAAGGATGTGAAACAAGTCATTTGAATATGTATTCAAATATGTATTCAAATGTACTTAAATATTCTCAAAGAAGTTCGTGGAAGTACAGTATGGAAGGAGGCAGGCTGGCTACAGTAGAATCCCTCTGAGAACTTTATAATTGACTCTCAACAGGAGATTCTGATCTAGTAAGTCTGAGATAGGACCAAGAGAAAATGTCTCATTTATGCTTTCTGGTGGTGTCGATGAGTTAATATAATACCAGTTTAGAAAATTGCTCACACAGACTCTTTTCAAGAAATCATTATTACCGAGCTACAGAAAGGTACCTGATATTTCAAACACTTCATTCTTGATGGGGGAAAACAGACTTCTAAAAGGTGGTAGCATGAAATAATTAAATAAGATGTTTCAAAGTCAAACCAAAAAGATTAGCAACATCTTTATCATAACTCACCATAACTGTAATAGCTGACCTTTGCTCATTCCTAAAATTGTGTTGTTTTATAGGGAAAACTGTAACTAGGCTGGCCTTTTATGGAAGAGGAGGACAACTTTACCTTTTATCCTGTGGCACACTCTTATACAAATGCAAATGGAATAAAATCCTAAAGGGGATAAGACCCGCCTGGGCATATAATCTTCTCCAACTATAAATATGTTATCCACCAGGTAAGGTTTTTGTTTTTTGTTTTTTGTTTTTTTGGGTTTTTTTAAGATTTATTTGTTTGAGAGAAAGAGAGAGAACACATGTGGGAGGGGCAGAGGTAGAGGGAGAGAGAATCTCAAGTAGACTCTGCACTGAGCACAGAGACCAACACAGGGCTTGATCTCATGACCCCTGAGATCATGACCTGAGCAAAAACCAAGAGTTGGATGCTCAACCGACGGTGCCACCCAGGCACCCCCAAACCAGGTAAGTTTTTTTTCCCATTTATGAGTCCATATGAAATAAATACTAGGCAATCAAACTCATAAATTTCATTGGCCAAAGAAGCACTCTTATTTGCTTTTATTTCATTGTTTCTGGATGTGCAATGCCTGGACCACTTTAATGAGAGTCAAGTATTTTTAAGCCTATTCAAAAGGTAGATTCCTATTTCCCCCATCCAGAGATTCAGGAATTATTATTTTTAACAAGCTCGATGATTATTATGCATAATGCTTTATTTCATTATTTGCTTAAGTATTTGAAAGAGTTTAATAAAAAATTAGAGATAGATATGTGCTCATTTAACAGCAGTACATACTAAAATTGGAACAATACAAAGAAGATTAGTATGGCTAATCAGGAAGTGTGCCATACTTTGGGGGAGTCAGAGCTAACAGGCTTCCAGTTATGGAATAAATTAAATCACAGGGATGAAAGGTACAGCATCAGTATATAGTCAATGGTCCTATAACACTGCTGTATGGTGACAGATGGTGGCTACAATTGAGGTGAGCATAGCATAATGTATACAGTTGTCAAATCACTAGGTTGCACACCTGAAAGTAATGTGACATTGTGCTGTCCATCAATAGAAAAATTTTAAGAAAATAGATGGATAGGGCGCCTGGGTGGCTCAGTTGGTTAAGTGACTGACTTCAGCTCAGGTCATGATACTGGAGTCCCTGGATCGAGTCTTGCATCAGCAGGGAGCCTGCTTCTCCCTCTGACCCTCCCCCATCTCCTGCTCTCTCTCTCTCAAATAAGTAAATAAAATCTTTTAAAAAAATAGATGGATAATTTTATAGAGGGACAGGAGGAGAAGGGGAGGAAAGGAGAAAGGGAAAAGACAAGCAGGCCTCTGGCCTGTCTTTCCCATTATCTGAGGTTGCCAGATTGAGATTAATAGATCCAAGTAATTCTATTTCGATCCACTGGCACCTCTGATGTTTTTAACCCACCATGATCTAGTTCCAAATATGGAACTTGAAAAAAGTTAACTGATAAAACTACATTGAATGGGAAGAGCAAGTAGGATTGTACTGCAAAAGTTTGTAAATTAAACTACTAGACCTATAAATGAGAAAAGCCAGAATCTCCAAAGGATTTTCATTACATAAGGAGAAAATGTGGTCCTACTAGGAGAAACACAATAAAAAAATAAAGAGTGGCATTCACATTAAAAAAAAAAAGTCTACTGAGAGACTCACATTACAAAATGTGGAGTAATAGACCCAAAAGGAAGCACAGAAGTCCAAGGTTCAGGATGGGAGGACCTTGTCCTCTCTACCATTGTAACAAGATACCTGGGTGAACATTTCACCATTTGCTCAGTGGTGACAGTGTAGCAGAGAAATTTATGTATATACCCTATCCTCTATAAAACTGAGTATTTGAGAGAGTGATCAATAAATATTTAATGAAAAAGTGAAATACTTCCTCTGTAATAATCTGGGCACCATAGTCCCTCACAGATATTCCATTTGTTTAAAACAAAAAAACAATATCCATGATACCAGGGACAGTTCCACACAAATAGCTTAACTCAATCCCATGTGCACAAATACTGGGGGGACAACCAGTCGCATTATAGTATAGTACACAAAACTCACTCATTTTCATCTTATGCTAGGGGACTTACAATTTCTTGCTATGCATAGAAGAAACTGGTTAAAGGCGCAAAGAACACAGCTGTGGTGACAACACTAATATCTCTGTTTTCAGGCAGCGTTTGATGGCATTTTTGGAAACATTAATTCAGTGCCAACATGTCAGCATTCCTGGCAATACAAAAAAATCATCCCCAGCGCACTTCCTGGACTCTTATTCAAACCCTGGTGCTTCACATCACCCGGCCAGCAAAAAAGATCTACTCAAAGATTCCAGTGATGTAGAAAACAAAAACACACTCAGATCTAGCATAAAATTAAAGAGCTGAGTAGGCCACATGAAGGACAACTATAATGTGGGGAAGCATGGTCTTGAAAACAAAGAGCATTTCTCCCTGAAATTCACATCTGTCCCAAAAGCTATGATATACTCTTCATGTGAGCCAAGTCTCATTTGGACTTACTAACTTAGCTCCATACAGCTACCTCTTATCTTTTGTGTTACATGTTCTGGGTATCAAGCTAAGAATCTGCTCTAAAACAAATGCTGCAAATGGAAGGGAAAAATAACCGATCAATCTTTACTAAATGCTGTACATGATTCCCGTCTTATTGTCACAGCCTGACTCAGAAACAGGAGACTACATTATAGTGTTACATTTTCTGTAAATCCCGGTAAGGACATTTGAACTAGGTAATCATTTAAAATGAAGTCATATATATGTACATATATATGTGTGATGTTTGTATGTATGTGAGTATATGTATTATAAAATTTTAAAGGAGATCATCCAAAATAGCAAATTATTCCCCAAACCCAATTTTAGCTGGCAAAAGTGTAAGATAAGTTCTGGGTCTGCAATCAATTCACTTTCTAAATGACACTACATTTGCTCTAAGCACAGAGGTCATGTTGTATCTTAGCTTCTAACATTAGCAACTGTGGGGCGCCTGGGTGGCTCAGTCGTTAAGCGTCTGCCTTCGGCTCAGGTCATGATCCCAGGGTCCCGGGATCGAGCCCCACATCAGGCTCCCTGCTCAGCGGGAAGCCTGCTTCTCCCTCTCCCACTCCCTCTGCTTGTGTTCCCTCTCTCGCTGTGTCTCTCTCTGTCAAATAAATAAATAAAATCTTTAAAAAAAAAAAATAAAGATTAGCAACTGTGGTTGTGCCACACCCTCACTTTACCCAGTAAGGTAGTAAGGAATGGGAGGGAAACTCCAAGCGTCAATTTTACTCCAAATTTATATATAACAAAAAAAAAAGTCAAATAATTATAAAAACATGCAGATAAAAAACATGAAATTATACATAATTGTTAAAAGAAGGCCAAACCAATCCCTTCCACTGACCACAAGAGGGTACCAAAGATGAAGAACAGACTGTACCACAACATTTAGAAAATCACAAATAGAAATTCTCAAAATGTTATCTAACTGCATTTTTTTCTGTAGAAGACCAGTGCAAAGTTTTGTTTAAACAATTGTAAGCAACCTTTATTCTAATGTTGCCATGGTATAAATTATTAAAAATAAAAAGTGAAATAACATTTTCTATATTTCTTTTTTAAAAATGGAGCACATGGGGCACCTAGGTGTCTTAGGTAAGCATCCGACTCTTGATTTCAGCTCAGGTAATGATCTCAGGGTGTGAGATCAAGCCCTGCATCGGGCTCCACATTGGGCATGGAGACTGCTTAAGATTCTTTCTCTCTCCCTCTGCCTCTCCCCACCCTGCTCACCCTTTGTCTCTCAAAAAAAAAAAGACCACATATTTAGGATTTTAAGACTATTTCAAACGTTATCATTACCAACCAAGATACTGTGAAATTTCCCACACAACTACTTATGTCATGGTGTTAGTATACCCATTAGCTAATAAGCAGTTTGTGTATATTTTGAAAAAAATCCTTCAAGTGAATGCATAGCTGTAGAAATAATAATAGAAAGAATGATAATTAAAATGAATAGCTAAAATTCTGATTCAAAAATGCGCGGAATTCTTATAAACTGGCACTGTGCTAGGCATTGAGAGGATAAGTTATAGCCCTGACTACCAATCTTGGCTACACTTCTTGTTCCTCTGATGGTTGGATTTATTCGCTGATTAGAATGGCAGGCCAGGGTGAAATCAACCATCTCTTAAGTCCCAAAGTGCCAGACGCTAGGATATTCCAACCACATGCTATGTGGGAGTTTCCTAAGGCCCAAGAGATTTCTGGTAACCAGAAACCCAGGTTATTAAGAATCTTAGTATAGCTTACACAGCAGTGTCCATCCTTAGGTGACTGTACCCAACCATTCCCAGTCTCCCTAACCACTGCCCACCAAGTCCTTCCTTCTCAATCTGCTGAAACATAGACATTCCATCGGTCTCCTTGATGGGTAGCTGTAACACTATAATTCACCGCATCTTCCACATTTCCAATTACCCCACCACTACCACTACCAGATGAACAGACTCATAAGGACCAAGGGTTTCATATTTGCCTTTATGAAGAACTTCTACAGACTGGAATGATTAAAAAAAATATATATATATATATAAGAAGGATAGATATGAAGGTATAAGACACAGAAGAGGAAGGTCCAAAGGGTAACAAGCATATTAAGAGTTGTTAAAACTCATTAGTAATTAAGAAAAAAGCAAATTAAAATATTCAGATATCACATTATATCAGATATTGGCAAGTGTTAGAAGGCTGAATAATTCTACATGCTGAGTGCATGTGGACATACGGAAACCTTTATATATTACTGGTGGAATAGTACGGGGCTGCAGCCTTTCTAAAGAGAGATGTTGCACTACTGAGGGGCCCTAAGAACACAGAAAAGTCAGTGAGGAAACACAAATGAGGATATGCATCTGTGGGGACAGGAAGATAGCTAGGGTATTCATTAATGGACATAAAATGAACTTGATGCAGAACATGGAGCGCTAGGCAGAAGTTAGAAGGAAATATTAAATGTTGATGGGTCTCAAAACACAATTCTGAGTTAAAAAACACAAAACAGACAAGTAACACTAAATCATTTACATAAATTAAAGAGCCATGCATACAAAATGGTAACAGTATTACAAAAACACACACACAAAAATATACACATTAAACTCATAAGAATGGCTGTTGCGTAAGGAAGAAAATGAGAATGAGGTATGAGTAAAAGAATAAAACAAGAGAGGGGTGTGAACTAAAGGACAACAAAAGGAAAAAGGAAATTAGGAAATTAACCAGGAAGCCCAACATCTGACTGAAAATTACTGAAAAAGAAAGTGTCAGGAGAAAATTACCTAAAAAATAATATATTAAAATTGCTAGAACTGAGAAAAAGTTTTCCATATTAAAATGTCACAGTAATGGAGCAAGATGGCAGAGGAGTAGGAGACCTAAATTCCCTCTGGTCCCAGGAATTCAGCTAAACAGGGATCAAACGATTCTGAACAACTACAAACTCAACAGGAGATCGAAGAAAAGAATAGAAGCAACTCTCTGAACACAAAAGCGACCACTTTCGAGAACGTAGGAGCTGCAGAGAAGTGAATCCGAGGCGATACTCAGGGAGATAGACCTCGGGGGAGGGAGCCTCCATCAGCCACTACCGGCAAGTGATAGAGCAGCGGAGCACAAAATTTGAAATTTTAGAAGTCTGCTCAGCTGAGGGACATCGCTCCAGTGGCTGGGGTGGGGGGAAGGGGGTGGAACACTTGCAGGGACAGTGTGGTCTCAGGACCCTCAGGGTCACAGAAAGATCGGGGGTGCCTGAGTGCGGCAGAGCTCCCAGGTATCGGAGCAGAGAAGCCAGCTGCAGAGACAGAGCCGAGGAGTGGGCTCTCAGCTCCAGGCTGCCATAAACCGAGATCCGTGGCACAGTCGGGCCACTGCTCTTCCAGCAGGGACGCAACAAGCGGCAGATCTGGGGAGACTCCCCTTCCTCCCCCGGGAGCACACAGCAGGAATCTGCTGGGTTTGGAGACTCCAAACGGGGTCCTGTGCCAGAGACGGAAACGCTCGGTCACAGGTGGGATGAGCACGGAGCGAGGCCAGAGAACCTGGGAGACAGGAGTGATTTGACTGCTGTTCTCTGGGGGCTCACTGATGAGTGGGGCCCCAAGTTCTCGGCTCCTCCGGGACCAGAGATTGAGAGGCTGCCATTTTCATTCTCGTCCTCCAGACCTGCACGGAAAGCTTTCAGGGAACAAAAGCTACCAAGAGCAAACGCGAGCAGATTACTTAGCCCAACTGGCAAGGGCGGGGCAATTCCGCCTCCGCAAAGACATTTGAGAACCAGAGCAACAGGCCCCTCCCCCAGAAGAACAGCAAGAACACCCAGCCAAGACCAAGTTTACTGATCAAAGAGAAAAGCAGAATGCCAGCACTAGGGGAATACAGCACATAGAATTCATGGATTTTCCCCCATGATTCTTTAGTCTTTCAAAGTTAATTTTTTACATTTTCCTTATTTTTTTCTTTCTCTATTTTTTTGAATTTTTCTTTTTCCCTTTTTCAACGAACATCTTATCAATCCCTTTTTTAAAAATCTTTTTTACTTTTCATTTTTAAGTCATATTCTATCTCTTCATTGTAGTTAATGTTATTTTTTGTGTATATATATATATATTTGTTCTCTCTTTAAAATTTTGAGATACAGTTTCTTCTAACAGACCAAAATATACCCTAAATCTCTAGTGTATGGCTTTGTTCTAGTCTACTGCTGGATCACATTCTCTCCCCCCCTTTTTTTTTTTGTCTTTTTTTTATTCTTTTTTAATTTCCATTCTTCCTTTTTTGAACCACCTTCTTATCTTATCAATTCCTTTTATAAAATCCTTTATAATTTTCATCTTTACTATCATATTCCATCCCTTCATTGTATTTGCCCTTATTTTTTGTACATATATAAGTTTTTCTTTCTTTAAAATTTTGGGAGGCACTATCTTCTAACAGACCAAAATACACCCAAAATCTAGTGTGTGGCACTGATCTATTCACCAGCATGATCATATTTGATTATATTCTTTTTTTTCTTTCTTTGTTTCCCTTTCTTTTCCCCCCATTTTCGAGTCTCTTCTGATTTGTTTCGTGTATATTTTTATGGGGTCATTGTTACCTGGTTAGCATTTTGTTCTCTCATTCATCTATTCTCCACTGGACAAAATGACAAGACAGAAAAACTCTCCTCAAAAAAAAGAACAATAGGCAGTACCGACTGCCAGGGACCTAATCAATACGGACATTAGTAAGATGTCAGAACTAGAGTTCAGAGTGACGATTATAAAGCTGCTAGCTGGGCTTGAAAAAAGCAGGGAAGATACTAGAGAATCCCTGTCTGGAAAAATAAAAGAACTAAAATATAACCAAGTCAAAATAAAAAAAGACTATTAATGAGGTGCAATAAAAAATGGAGACTATACTGCTAGGATAAATGAGGACAAAGAGAGAATTAGTGATATAGAAGACCAAATGATGGAAAATAAAGAAGCTGAGAAAAAGAGAGATAAACAACTACTGGATCACAAGGGCAGAATTCGAGAGATAAGTGATACCATGAGACGAAACAATATTAGAATAATTGGGATCCCAGAAGAAGAAGAGAGACAAGGGCAGAAGGTATATTGGAGCAAATTATAACAGAGAATTTCCCTAATTTGGGGAAGGAAACAGGCATCAGAATCCAGGAGGCACAGAGAACCCCCACTTAGGTCAACTCCCCGACATCTAATAGTAAAACTTACGAGTCTCAGAGACAAAGAGAAAATCCTGAAAGCAGCTCGGGAGAAGAGATCTGTAACCTACAAGGGTAGAAACATTAGACTGGCAACAGACCTATCCACAGAGACCTGGCAGGCCAGAAAGGACTGGCATGATATCTTCAGAGCACTAAACGAGAAAAATATGCAGCCAAGAATACTATATCCAGCTAGGCTGTCACTGAAAATTGAAGGAGAGATAAAAAGATTCCAGGAAAAAAAAAAAACTAAAGGAATTTGCAAACACGAAACCAGCCCTACAAGAAATATTGAAAGGGGTCCTCTAAGCAAAGAGAGAGCCCAAAACTAACATAGACCAGAAAGGAATAGAGACAATATACAGTAACAGTCACCTAAAGGCAATACAGTGGCACTAAATTCGTATCTTTCAATAGTTACCATGAATGTAAATGGGCTCAATGCCCCAATCAAAAGACACAGGCTATCAGATTGGATAAAAAAACAAGACCCATTGATATGCTGTCTGCAGGAGACTCATTTTAGACCCAAAGACACCTCCATATTGAAAGTGAGGGGGTGGAAAACCATTTACCATGCTAATGGACACCAAAAGAAAG
>NC_138379.1:67831670-67868535 GCF_054177405.1 Leptonychotes weddellii
AGACAATGGACTCTGAAAAACAAACAGGGTTCTAGAGGGGAGGGGGGTGGGAGGATGGGTTAGCCTGGTGGTGGGTATTGAGGAGGGCACGTTCTGCATGGAGCACTGGGTGTTATGCACAAACAATGAATCATGGAACACTTCATCTAAAACTAATGATGTAATGTATGGGGATTAACATAAGAATAAAAAAAATAAAAATAAATAAAATACCAGTAAAAAAAAAAAAGAGTTGTGCTTTTATTTTTTTTTAAAGATTTTATTTATTTTTCTGAGAGAGAGAGCACAAGTGGGGGAAAAGGGCAGAGGGAGAGGGAGAACAGGCTCCATGTTCAGGGGATCCCAGGACCCTGGGATCATGACCTGAGCCAAAGGCAGATGCTTAACTGACTAAGCCACCCAGGTGCCCCAAGAGTTGTGCTTTTAAAAGGATAGTTCCAGGAGAAAACTTACTATTGCAGGTATTTCTGTATAAGGTCTAATTTGCATAAGCAGACTGAAGGGCTCCCCACTATAAAGATGAGAGAGAAACAAAGAGATAGAGACAGAGACAGACAGACATTGGTTTTGATTGATTCAACCCAACATATTAACAGTGTTGAGGCTGAAGAATCCTGGACTAGACTATAAACTAAGGTGGTACCTCCCACATAAAAGAGGTCCGTTGTGTAACTGCCGAATGAATGACTTATAATCAGCCAATTCTGTAAACACTGTCAGTCATAGCTATCCTCTGGGTTTTATTACTAGTTGTACTACCCTGGACACTTAACCACTCTGGGATCTTAGTCACCTTCTCTGCCATATATAAAAGATTTGGATTCCACAACTTCAGGTTAAACATTCTGAAAGCAAGTACAGCATAAAGAAGTAGTTGATGACTTAAAGCACAAACATGACTGTTTCTCTGGAGTTGCTCACATAAGCTTTTCCCTACATAGCCACCCCGAGAAATACCTTAGAGGGTTGGTCACTGCTGCAATAAGATAAATATGAACAGTTAGGAAGGTGGAGATTGTAAGAAGTATCTACTCTGGCACTTTCAGTCAGTACAATCTGAGCTGCTTGTTTGTCTTACTAAGTTTTTCAAAATTTCACATGAACTAATGAGAATGGTGAAAAGCTTAAAGGAAAGAGAGAATTCCCTGAAGGTTGCTGCTTCTGAAAACTGTCATGATAGTTTTGTTTTGTTTTTTTAAGATTTTATTTATTTATTTGAGAGAGAGAGAATGAGAGAGAGAGAGCACATGAGAGGGGGGAGGGTCAGAGGGAGAAGCAGGCTCCCCGCCGAGCAGGGAGCCCGATGCGGGACTCGATCCAGGGACTCCAGGATCATGACCTGAGCCGAAGGCAGTCGCTTAACCAACTGAGCCACCCAGGCGCCCTGTCATGATAGTTAAATGTGGAAGCTGGGTAGTAGTGCCACCACTTGGCGACTTTCAAGTCTCATGGTTTAAGCCACAAACTTAAGAACAAAGCACAACTTTCATTCACAAAAAATATATTTTTAAAAAATTTTACTCTACTGTACAATTTCAACACTCAGTGCTGTTTGTGCCTGAAGTTTAATTAGCTACATATCACTGCTGCTTTATAATCAAGAAGTCCCTTTGTTATAGAAAAAATAATAGGAACACTTGGGAAATGCAGTCCGTGTAGTCTAGAGTCACTATCTTGTCTCCTGTGAAGTTACCAACATTACCATCCCTTCAGCTCACTGAAGTCTAGTCTATGTTAATGATTAGGCCAAATAAGCAAGGGCTGGTCACACCTAACTCTCTTAAACTGAAATATACTAAAGGACTATTTGGCAGAATACATTTAGACATTTCTTCAGAATATAAAAGAAATGTGGATGACTGAAAAGTCTTTATTTTCACTGAAATACAACCATTCTAAAATTCAAAACTGTCACATTTAAACAATGATTCTTTCTTATATTATTAAAAAAACATAAAAAAACAGACTTTGGTTAATAAAATGTGTGCTTAACTACTCGTCATGATGTGATTCATTATTTCCCAAGAAATAGTTAACAAGTGCTTTTAATGACGATCTTAATCCAGTTTTAAGATTCAAAACAATCAGGTTGTGAAAATGAACAATGAGGAAGGCTAAAATAAATTTTTCCATCAACTGCGCATAGTGCTTGATTTAAGAAATACGGTTATTCTTTACTAGGAAATTTACCAAGTAGAATTAGCAAAAGTAATTATCTGGGGGTGGGGGCGCAGAGGGAGAATTAGACTCTTAAGTAGGCTATATATCCAGTGCAGTAGGGCTCGATCTCACCACCCTGAGATCATGACCTGAGCTGAAATCAAGAGTCAGACGCTTAGCCCACTAAGCCACCCAGGCACTCCAGCAAAATAATTCTTAAAAACTTAGTTCTGTAGTCACAAGAAATGTAAAATTAATTATTACCAATAATCTGTATTATTCTTTCTTCCAACTATTAAAAGAAACCAAACAATATAAATAAATATTTAGGTATTGTGATTTTCATAGATTTAAAGATATCTCCAAAGACACTGATCTCTCAATGGAAGATAAATTTTATATTAATGGATATATTAGTTTTCTTTTCAGTTAATTAAATTGAATAGAGTAACCATTTGTACTATTTGTCAATTATTTGTGATACTGAGTTTTTTCTCACCTTATCTATGTATGGCCTGTTGGTCATTCATTGTGGTCTATTTCAAGTAAATGAAAAGGAAAGTTTTAGCCCAACTTAATCTATTTTATATATCATTAACAATACTCTAAAGTTAAATAGAAAGTTCATTTTAATGCAAAGGCTAAGAATAGAAGTTTTTTGTTCTTTCCTATAGTTCAAATATTCTCTCTCCATATCATGTAGCCCAACTTCAATCACAGACTAGGAACATCTGAATAAAATTAATTTATAATAATATAAAGATGAAATTTAAAACCCAAAGACTCAAAAAGCCCTAATTTAATCCCTTAAGCACACACACACACACACACACACACACCCTTAAATGTTTCTCTAAAGAGCCATGTTGGTTGAATAAGGATTCTGTCATTTATCATAAAATGATCTCTCAACTCTCCTTGGAAATCATACTATTCAAATGTTCCCAGCATTGTGGTGAACATATGATGAGCACCAGGAGGGAAATCTAAGGTGAAGGAAATAAATTACAAGTTCTTTTAGTTGCTTTTAAAATACAAGTGTAGGGCGCCTGGGTGGCTCAGTTGTTAAGCATCTGCCTTCGGCTCAGGTCATAGTCCCAGGATCCTGGGATCGAGACCCGCGCATCAGGCTCCCTGTTCGGCGGGAAGCCTGCTTCTCCCTCTCCCGCTCCCCCTGCTTGTGTTCCCTCTCTCGCTGTGTCTCTCTCTGTCAAATAAATAAATAAAATCTTTTAAAAAATAAATAAATAAATAAATAAAATACAAGTGTGTCACATGGTGACCACCTTTTCTCCATCTCCAGTTGAGGAAATAAAAGGAAATGGACTGAGTCAGAGATGTTTAGGCTAGTCATAAGAACAATTTTTAAACTACTTAGTATACCTGACTATGCTGGTAGACATGAGGTAATAACAACAAATGTGACCAAGTAAACCAGAGAACTTCTTCCTGAGAGCTCAGTCAGAGACTATATCTGGAAACCCAGAAATAAAATGTGCTTCTAAGGGCAGACAGAAATCAATAGCTAATTGACAGTACTTAAGAATTATGATGACTGACTGAAACCTGACATATTAACACTTTTCTAGAAGCTGCTATAAGGTCTTCTTCATGAATGTCACATTCCTCATTTGGTTCCAGACAGATATCACACATAGTTCCATTCATATTTACAAAGATGGCTTCTTTTTATTATGCTTTCTAGATATATAGGCCTAAACACCAGATTTTGCAGTGTGAATTAGAGTTAAGCCTACAGCACCACTTTTTTGAACTTGAATCAGTATAACTGATTAATTAGCAAATAAAATATTCAAGAAGCAGACTGTTATTGGTTAAAATGTTATACAGATAAGGAGCTACCAGTCAAAGCATCTGTTTTCAGAACATTCTACTCCCAGGGCATAGCTAGCCTGCCCCAACAGTGCTAGTTCCAAAATACATAAAGTGAAAGCCTTATCTTTCAAGGTACTTAGATTGTTGCAACTCATCCAGTGTCTCTGTCCATATTACATAGGGCTTTCGGTTCAGGACATTTTACTATGTATTTTTCTTTTTAGTGCTTTCCTCTGGGGATCATCTGAGAAAGGTTACCCTTCTCCCCAAAACCCTGATTTATTCAATGATACTAAGTACTCAGGACACCAAGGCCCATACATGAATAAGATATATACTGCCTATTCTGGAGGCCCTCATAGTCTAGTGTAGGGAAGAGACAAGCAAAACAAAAATAATCAAATATATCAGTCAGGCAGTGGTGATCAGCTCACGATCAATGTAAATCAAGACATGGGCTAAAACCCAAAAAGCAAGTTGGGAGATAAATTAATGGCTGCCAAACACTTCTGTACATCCTAAGAAGTTTTAGACTCTAGACACTTTATATTTACATTATTCAGAGATTTTTTACTGGGAGGGAGGTTGAGACAGAGAAAGATCAGACTTATTTTAAGGGAGATTCCTCTGGTAGCAGAATAAAGGAAGCATTTGAGAGGGGAAGACAAGTAAGAGATAATTGGGGCCTGAAATAAGACAGTAGGAATAAGTACAAACATACCAATTTAATAAATCTTTCATGACTTGGTGGCTGTATGGACATGAGGGGTGGTGGCAGGCATAAAAAACGACAAAGGTTTCTAGCTAGAAAAAATCAGGACATTTTTATGGTTATTCCATGAACTGAGATCAGGAAACCTGCCAATGTTTCTGACTCCTCCTTTTCCTTAAACATCTACATCTAGGGCGCCTGGGTGTCTCAGTCAGTTAAGCAGCTGCCTTCAGCTCAGGTCATGATCCCAGGGTCCTGGGATTGAGTCCCGCATCAGGCTCGAACAGGGAGCCTGCTTCTCCCTCTGCCTCTCTCTCTAATGAATAAATAAATAAAATCTTAAAAAAAAAAAATCTACATCCACAGGTCCTACCTATGATTTTTTCATCCAAAATACAGAAGTAGAAGAAAGTTTTAAAATATATTTCAAAATTAATGCAATCATTTTGGACTTTGATGTCTCCCAGCTAAACTAATTAATACTTACCTGGTCTTCCTTGCAGGTGTTGGTCCTTCTTCTGTTATCCATATTTTAGTTAGAATAATTAATCTAAAACACAGTTCTTTCTATCATGTGCCCCTAGGAAAATGGTTCCCCAAACCCAAAGAACAAAGTCTAAACCTCTTAGCAAAGCAAAGAAGGCCTTTCAGAATGCAGCACTTCCATCTGCCTTTGGTCTTAACCCCCACACTTCCAACTCCCTATCTTATGCTCTAGTAATACCAACATTCCTGAAGTTCTTCCCACATACCATTATAATCTTTTGCTTGCTTTGCCTCTGCTCTTTGTTCTGCCAGAAAAATCCTTCTTCCTCTGGCTAACTCTCACTCATCCATCAAGACACTTCCACCATCACCTTTTCAGAGACTGGACTTCCACATTAGATCAAGTGCCCTTTTGTGTCCTCAAAGAACTTTGTATCTACATATACCTCTAACTCAGCATTTATCATGCCATATACATAAACAGTTTCTATTTTACCCATCAATAGTTGCTGACTTTGAGTTTTGTCCTATGGCTTACCCATCTTTGTACCTCTAGGAATAAGAAAAATGTCTATCTGCCATGTAGAAGGTTAATAAATGTTTTTAGACCTAATGATCTGAAGACTATATACAAATAGGAGCAACAGAGAGATGAGGGGAAGGAGAAAAAAGGACAGGAAAATAAAAGAAACTTGCTATGGGCTACACAGACTTTTGTTTCTGATTCATCTGTGAATAAATGCCCTATGAAATATTTTCCTGGAATTACAATTAAGCATTAAGCCATGTTTTGGGTAATGCTTTCTTTTGTGTGGTTGAGAATTGCGATACTGGTAGTCTTACAATAATAAATCCATATTTGGTCTCCACACCCCATTTCTGGGCACAGAGCTCCTAAAACTACCTTGAAATTTCCTAAGAATGCTAAATATGTCTTGATATTCGTTAAGCAGATGCTTAACGACTATGCCACCAGGTGCCCCTTTTTTTAAAAAAGAAGTTTTAAGTTTTAATTACTACTGTTATAAATTTTGCTGAAATGATAACTTGAACAATTTACAGTAACTAAAAAAAACCAAATGATACCAATCCCAGGTTGGTAGGTTTTATGTTATGATCAAGACACTAAACAACTGTACATTATATCCTATAATGAGGATATATGGGGAAGACCACATGCATGGCATGACCATGTTTTACAAGTGAATGAAATCAAAGTGGGAGAAATATCTACTGAGTTCTCATTCTAATTATGAAATAAGACCACTTTAATCATACCTGAGTTTATGTTAATAAGGCAACTTTTGCAAAGCCCCCAAGGAGGAAGGCTGGTTGCCAGTGAAACCACCCATGTGATTATAGGATTGAAATTTTCAGTCCTACCCTCTTGTCCCCACCACAACCTACAGGGAGGGGAGAGGTCCTGGAAACTAAATTAAATCACCAATGGCCAATGATTTAATCAATTGTGCCTATGTAATGAAACCTCCATAAATACCACACAAAGATGAGGTTTGGAAAGCTTCTACAATGGTGAACACATGGAGGTCCTGGGAGAATATGGAAGATTCACACCCCTTCCCATATCCCTTGCCCTATACATCTCTTCCATTTGGCTGTTCCTGAGTTAAATCGTTTTACAATAAACTGGTGGTCTAATAAGTAAAATGTTTTTCTGAGTTCTGTGAGCTGCTCTAGTAAATTAATCAAATCCAAGGCAGGAGTTACGAGAAGCTCCAATCTATAGCCAGTAGGTCCTAAGTATAGGTGGCACTAGACTTGTGACTGGCATCTGCAGGTGGGGATTGGGGGGATGGGTGTGTAGGACTGAATGCTTAATCTGTGGGGTCGCACACTATTCTCCAGGTAATATAAGAATCAACTGCTTGGTGGTGTGTAAAAAAAAAAAATACATGTCAGTAGAGTGCTATCTGTTCTCATTTGCCTCCATGCCTCAGAAGAATCAGCCTGTAAGACTCTATAGGAAATCAATTCAATGTAACACTACCAATACACTTGGTTCCCAAAAATCTCTGGCTGCAACTGAGTTGATGAAATCAGAGGACCCGATCTTTAGACTGTTTACCTTGATTTATGCCCTGTCAGGCATGAAGGGAAAATGGTTGTTTATTTTTCTCAAGCTAGTACCACAGGGCATAGCAGAAGAGGAGGGAGTCTTTGGAGTCTATCAGAATCCACATCCCAAATCCATTATTTAATAAATTCTGCCTCATATGTAGATGAGGTCATCTTTGGGTGCTGCCTGATCTAATCTGGCAACTGGGTATCTACCACATACCCAGTGAGGAAGGAAATATTTTCTGAGACAAGCCACTTGTGCACCCATATCTCAGGCTCATGGTCAGGAAGGACCAGACAGGAAGAACTGGTTGGATTTGAATCTACAAGGACACTTGTAGAGTCCAAATGATATGCAATCCAAAAATTTCCAATTCTTCACTTCTGTACAGCCACCCAGGCTCTCTACCCACTTTGGCATTTCCAAGATTCACTGCTTTTAGCATTCTTACTGGGGTGTGGGCTTCCAGTAGAATTCAGCTCACTTTGTACCCTACGAAAACTCCACATCTCTCCTGAATCCAGAAATTCCTTTGTCTGGTTATTAGTTCTCCAGAGGAGAATGCCCAGGAAGGATTTAGAAATATCCTGAAATATGAATGATAAATTTACCTATAGTAAAGTCTTAACAGAAAATAAATTAAGAGAGGTAGGGAGACAGAACCTGAATTAAATAGCAGGCAAAGTGCTATAGCTTTTTTGTTTCACCAATGACACTTTGTTTTTGTGACTTCATCAACAAATGTTTCCATTTTGGCTTCTAGGTAACATATTTGGACCAATCTGCTAACTAGTAGCAAATGATTCCTTTCAACATCTTTTGAGTTTATTAGGCTTATAAGATCATCTACAAAAATAAATTCCTAGCTTCTAAATGAAGCTGAACCTGAAAACAAATACAACAGAGTCAAAGAAAGAGTGCTACCCAAAGCCTTGGACTGGATTTTTGAGGACAACAGAGCAAAAGGACTGATGTGGCTTATGTTAAACCACCACCATCAACAACAGAAACCTTACTGCCTTTAAAAGAATTTTTTTTTTTTTTAAGAATTTTACTTATTTATTTGACAGAGAGAGACACAGCGAGAGAGGGAACACAAGCAGGGGGAGTGGGAGAGGGAGAAGCAGGCCTTCCGCCGCTGAGCAGGGAGCCCAATGCGGGGCTTGATCCCAGGACCCCGGGATCATGACCTGAGCAGAAGGCAGATGCTTAACGACTATGCCACCAGGTGCCCCTTTTTTTAAAAAAGAAGTTTTAAGTTTTAGTTACTACTGTTATAAATTTTGCTGAAATGATAACTTGAACAATTTACAGTAACTAAAAAAAACCAAATGATACCAATCCCAGGTTGGTAGGTTTTATGTTATGATCAAGACACTAAACAACTGTACATTATATCCTATAATGAGGATATATGGGGAAGACCACATGCATGGCATGACCATGTTTTACAAGTGAATGAAATCAAAGTGGGAGAAATATCTACTGAGTTCTCATTCTAATTATGCTTAAGGTTAGTACTGCTCATAAGATGAACTTTGAGGATGAAAAACAAACTGCACAGATTGTTGTCCTAAGGGTTTTTACTAGCATCAAAATGTTCAAAATTGTCCAGACATGATAAACTATCATAGATATTATTTCTAAAAAATATATGGCAGCCTGAGAACCAAACTCACCTCTGGGGTTATTCAAGCACTGCACAAAGATTCCTACTGTCCTTCTTCTAGACCCCAATGATTAAACCTGTCCCTTTTTCTGGTCTAAGTGTTTTTATTAATATTCTTCTTTATGCAGCTTCCCAAATCAGCATCCAGCCCCTTCAGTCTTTGGAATTTTGCTATTAATGCGCAAAGAGACATGATATATCAATACCAATATTTATACTGTGTTACTCTGTGTCAGGCAGTAGAAGGTATCAAAATGAATACAGAATCTTGTCTTCTAAGAGCTCAGTTGAGAGATGAACATAGACATGTAGAAAGATAAATTAGAGCCAAACTCAAAGGCTGTGTGCTGAGCAGAACAAAGGTTCAGTGACTGCTAAAACCCACAGGTCCCAGGCTAAGAGATCTTGTAATTTGAACCCAAAAAATTTTGTTGTAGATTTTAATCCCTCTGCCAAAGACTTTTTACCAAAAACCAAAATGAGGACAGAAAGGAAACTGTAAAAGATGAAGGAGATCTGAAGGATGCATAAAGAAGCTAAAAGAGAGGAGGAAGAAGTCATTATCAACAGAAGGCTACTATAGTATATCTAGCAGGAGGAAAGGAATTAAAACCAAACAGAATTCATCAGCTCAAAGCCTGATAGAAATATAAGTGGCAAAGTAGATAGGAAACTAAAGGTGGAAGATGGGAATCAGCCAAAAAGGAATACTGATACCAGTCTGTGATCTTGTGCCCCAAGAAACACACAGCAACACTCATGAGCACTATCTTTACCCAAAATAAAAAAAGAAAAGAATATCTTTCTCTGAAGGAGTTTACTATTACAATCTAGTCAGAGAAGATGTTGGTACAGTGAGAGAAGTTCATATATGCACAGAATTGACAGGTGAGCACAGAAGGGGAAAGAAATATTTCTTTCACATTCCTCTCCTGGGTCACACCTCTCTGAGGTCATTCAACTATTTCAAACTCAGGGATAATCTCCAACACAGAAAGGGTCACACTAATTAGAGCTGAGGAGCCCAATGAAGTGATACATAGCAGTACTTTTCAAACTTCACTGTGCATTTGAATCAACTAGAGATCTTGTTAAAATGAAGATACTAATTCAGTAAGTCTGGAGTGGGACCGAAGATTCTGTATTGCTAATAAACTCCCAGTTGGTGCTGATAAACTACATTTTGAATGATAAAGATATGGAGAACACAGTCTCTCTTGCTACCACATGGAAAATTAATGATAGGGCAGAGAGAATCAGCCAGGTTCTATAAATATTATCCAAAAGAGAGTTTAAAAGTGAGGCTAAGGAAAAGCTGCAATTAGTCCACTGCCGGAATAGAATGAATGGGGAATTGACATTTTCTAAGCATCATTTTTGTACAAGGCACCTCCACATATACATTAACTCTCACAAATCCTAGGAAGAATAGGTATCACCTTTTACTGGCATGAAAGTTAAGTAACTGTCCTGAAGTCATCAAGTTCACACATGACACAGCCAGGAGTCAAAACCAAGGTCTGTTTGACTCAAAATCTGTGCTTTTTCCTCCAAACCAAAATACTCACTGAAAAGCCAAACTCAGAATACAACCAAACCTGAAGTAGGAATTTTAAGGAGAATCCATGAGAAGCTACAATCTTTCTTTTCTAAACATCAAGTGCTATTTGGTAATTAAAGAAAACATAATTAAGAGATTCCATCCTAAAATTCTAATGTGAGTATTATAGTTAAGCCCCACAGTACATATGAATTTATTTCCCAAAGGAGTCTTGTTCTTTGAGGAATAAATTAAAACCAAAACTTCCCAAAGGCTAAGTAGACAACATAATAGATCAGAAAATACATATAGAAAATTTTCAAAGTATCAATGCATTTGAGCTTAATTTTCAAAAGGGAATACTGTCCTTTCAGATTTTAGTCCATGGCACATCAATAAAAACTAAACAAATACCACTTGGCACTTTAATTCTAACAGATAAAAAAATTCAAGAATTTGGCTTAAAGGGACAATACATCTCACAATGAGCTCACCAGCATTACCAGCTGGGACCAGTTAACCACATTTACCAAATAAGGCAAGTTTTTTCAATGCTTGAAATCTTTCTACAGTGAGCTCACTTCACTTCTCCCTGGGTTTCTACAGTAATTGTAGAGGTCATCTCTCCAACTTGGAGTCAGTAAATCACCAGGCTCTCAAGGCAAGCGTGGGCTGCATGGTCTCTGGAGAGCATTCAGTTTGGCTTCATATTATTACTGACTGGATACAGAAGAGAATGACACAAAATCTACTCTAAAAGCAGAAGCATAAGAAGCTGTCTGTATTAAGCAAAACCTATTGATAAAGTCAGTGAAAGCTGTTTATTAGTGTGCATAAAAATGGTAGGCCTTACCTTATTTCTCTCAATGTATGTGTCCAGTTGCAAACATTCTTGTTATCTAGTGCCCAGTCTTTACGAACATATTCACAAATTTCAATAATTTTGGTTACCAAATGAGTCACCTTATCGTACAATCCCAAAACACCAAATAATGTTGCCCATTACTAATGGCTGCTTTTGTGTAGTTATAAAATGGTGCACACAAACAAAAGAAATTTAAATGTATGATGAGATTTACCACATTCTTACTTAAAAATAACACTGTTGGGAGGAAGGCTGTCCACATATTTAGCAGTTCCAGTTGCGATTTGAAACCTCAACAAAAGCAAGCATTGTAAAGTGGTTTTTACTTCGCCATCTCTTAATTATTTAGAAATATTCTACTTCAGAGGTAAAAGGGATTCATCTTTTTCTAAGTTGCTATATGCAAAAAAACATAGTTCTAAACTGAGAATATATATTTGGCATCAAAGATAAAAGATTCCCAGGAAGATAGATATGCTTGAAATAAAAAAATCTTGGTGTTTATGACTTTTAGCCACTAATCTGTTCAAAGTCACACCCAATTTTATCTTACAATAAATTCTGTGGTTTTCTAATCTAAGAAGCCAAGTCCTCAAACTCACTTTATTAAGTCTGATACCACATGTGCATGAAGACCTAAAAGACTGCAGAGGTTAAAAATGAAATTTGTTTCAGGACTTAGACTAGGCATTGGAAAATTCTTTCTGCAAGGGGCCCCTTTATGCTTTGTGGGCCACATGGTCTCTGACACCACTGCTATTCAATTCTGCTGTTGTAGGATGAGAGCCACCATAGAGAAACACAAACAAATGGGCAACGCTGTCTTCTAATAAAGCTTTATTTATGGGCACTGAAATCTGACTTCACATAATTTTCACAACACAAAATATTGTTCTCTTAATTTTTCAAACTATTTATAACTGGTGGTAGAAAAAAATTTCATAAACATTCTAATGCAACTATTGATGAATTACGGGCTGACAGCTAGTTTCTCAGACTCCAGCCTTTCACAGTGCTCCTAAGTTATCTTCTTAAAATACAGACCAAGACTGCGCACATGAGTATCATATCTGCCATATGAGTAAAGTATCGTGGTTAGGAGCATGGTAGAGATAAACTGCCTGGGTTAAATCCCTGTGCTTTGTCATTTACCAGCTGCCTATTCCTTAACAAATCACATTATTCTCTCTGTGGCTGAAGTGTACTCATTGGTAAGAAGAGATTGAAAATAATAGCCCCTACCTCATAGAGTTGTTGTAAAGATGAAATAAATATATGTGAGCTGCCTAGAATACATCTGATATGTATGATCAATATCTATTATATCCTGTTCATCATTATCATGATTTTTGTTAACCAAAAAAAACAAAACAAAAAACAAAACAAAACACACAACGCTCCTAGTAGCAGCACAAAACTCTCCATTATTCTGCCTCAGCTGAGTATTTCCTGCCTCATTTCTCACTAATTTGCCTTCACCTTCCATTTATATTGGCATGTAAGTTATGGCCCAATATTTATTCATATCATGGGTTATGACATTGGTGGGTTATACAACCAGTTTCATGAGTTATAACTAGAACTTGTTTGAATGAAATAGATGAGAGTAGAATATAATCGAAAATACCAGATTATATCACATGTAGTAACAGAAGTACGTTAGCACATGTATTCATTGAATTACTATGTGAAATGCATTTCTTAATGTGGTTCATGTTGGGGGCCGGGGGGGGAGACCAAAAGCAACAGCTCTAATCACACCGGAATATATCAAGTTTCTAAGCCACATCACCATTATTTTACACCATTATGACTCCTCTCTTTTGTTTGGGATGTTGTTTATCACTTGCACTAACTGGAAGGTTTCTGCTAGCCATTACATTGCACTTGCTGGTGCCAGAACATCACAGAAGTCTTTGCCAACCTCTGCTTGGTTAAAAGAATAAACTGTTCCTTCCACTGTGCTTGTAAATACTATGGGCGTATTTCAGATATACCATTAATTCCATTCCATCATATTTATCTATTTCTCTGTGACTTCTTTTGCTATACTGTTAGTTCCCTGAATGCAGGCATCACATTTTATTTTTGTGTCCCTAGACGTCACACCATGTCTGACAAAGCAGATCAACATTGTCCAGTTGAATGTTTTTGTATCAATAACTTCAGAAGCATGATGGCATGCTAATCAACTTTCTAATGACTCAGAGACAGACAAGGAGGATTAAGTAGTAGAGGAGAACCTGTTATTAGATGATAAAGTATAGATGACAAAATATCTCATTACTTTGGAATGAAGTAATTGAAACATAGCAAAAGTCTCACCATCAAATCCATAGTCTACTATGCAAGCATGGAATCAAAGTGCTCTACCTTGATTGCTGCTGAGATTTTATTTTGATTTGAGTAAACAATGTGACATGAACAATGAAAAGGTAAGTAATTTTATAGGTCACTACTGATATATATTTTTTTAATGTGGTAGAAACCAGACACCCTTTAGGGCTTCAAGTTCAGTTTTCACTGCTAAATTTTAACAAGAACACTTAAAAACTGAAGCTGTTAACAGAAAACAAGAGTTTGATAAGTTGAAACAATGCCCTATTAAAAATAACTATATATAACAGGAATGTTCAGCAAATGTAGATGCTTCCTGATACTGACCCTAGCAACTTTGACAATGGGTACTAAGTACATGTTTGTTTGTTTGTTTTTTGCTGGACTAGATATGAAAATTTTCTGTATTTCAGATACAACAAAAGGTTGAATACAGAGAAAGTAGTCTGAAGTTCTTCATAATTTTTAAATCTATCAAAGCTTCCTAAATATTAACTCATTGATTTATAGTCTTTAGAGCATTTCCAATTACTTCAATGTGTACTATATAAAGTTTTAATTCCAATTTGATATACATAAAATATAGGTGAGGGCAATAAAAATAGCCCAATAAAACACCATTAAAATTCAAATGCTGACATAATTCATTTGCAACAACCCTAAAGAATAGATTATAAGGCACAAAAATTAGTATTCTATAAAAATTATTTGGAAAATCCTTCATCTTTCTCCCTTTCCTTTCTTCTAGGAAAGAAGGTGTGTATTGGGGTGATAATAAGCTCTGGAATTTTTGTGTGTTTTCTCAATAAACAAGCAACTATTACAGTATAATATTAAACACAGGAGGGTATTACACACAGAGGGTAGTCATTTTATCAGAGCTCCTCAGTTAACATCAAACGACATGTACTACAAACCCACCTATTCCTGATGCTTGAAATGTAATTCTGTTTATATCCGCAACTTGCTTTGAATTCTAAAATACAAGTGTGAAATAAAATGTTTTGCAATTTTATTGTGTCGAGTTTCCCACAGAAATCAATATGAAGGGGGCGTCTGGGTGGCTCAGTCGTTAAGTGTCTGCCTTCGACTCAGGTCATGATCCCAGGGTCCTGGGATTGAGCCCCACATCGGGCTCCCTGCTCAGCGGGAAGCCTGCTTCTCCCTCTCCCACTCCCGCTGCTTGTGTTCCCTCTCTCTCTGTGTCTCTCTCTGTCAAATAAATAAATAAAATCTTTTTAAAAAAAAAGAAAGAAAAAGAAATCAATATGAAGATTCCTAAGTGTTTCAGAAAATTTCTAACCATTTAAATTTGAAAAAAAAAAAAAAATCACTGATAGTTTCCCAACCACCTCAAGGACAACTGGAAAGGCAGGGATCACGAATAAAGACGGTGTAAGTAAAAATATCAATGTGTATAATAAATAGAAGCATAAATTCTCATGTAGCAAATTATTCTGCAATAGGGGCAGCCAGGAGATGTGGTAGAGGAAAAGAATGTATCTACAGATAAAAACTCCAACTGTTGAACCAAGGAAACCACCTTGTTTTCTAGAGAAGATATAAAGTACACAGGGGACATTTCCTCAGGGAGATGCTCCATGTGGAGCTTCTGAACTCTCATTGTTGTCCCCATTGAAATCAAGAGACCTAGAAAATTTTCATTAGTTATTTGGAGTTTCTCCTTCTACCAAATTAACTTTAAGTAACTGGATTTCCTACAGAAAAGACTTCATTATATGGAAACAGGCTTAATTCTTACCCAAGAAGGCTGACCAGCGAAGAATGAGTAAGTTATATTGAATAACAAGGGTTCGCTCTCTAGAACTCTCAGTGTCAATTTTAACAATGATTAGGGAGGGAGGCTCTACTGCATTTCATCAATTACTATTTATGTAGGGCACTTGTAAATTGCATTAAAATGTAATAAGCTATATATTTGACCTAAAATTTAGCAAAAGGGGGGACTCCTGGGTGGCTCAGTTTGGATTTCAGCTCAAGTCATGGTCTCAGGGTCCTGAGATCAAGCCCCATATTGGGCTCCACACTCTGTGGGGAGTCAGTCCACTTGATATTCTTTCCCTTTCCCTTCTCCTTCTGCCCCCCCATTCACGCTCCCTCGAGTTCTCTCTCAAATAAGTAAATAAATCTTTAAAAAACTAGCATAAGGATCTTTTGTAAAAATACAATTTTGGGGGATGCTTAAAATGTTTCCTAAGTATCAGTCTTTAGTCATCAACATAAGGATAATCAGGAGGAAGAAAAGTGATAATCTTACCTTCAATTTATTATAATCAAATTATAGCACAAGAGTTTATCTTCCTGTCTGAGCACATAACAGCCACTTAACAAAGTTATAATGATCTATGTATGTATATAAACATGCATATACATTTAACACATAATGATGTAATAAATATATATTGATTGAGTTGTTCAGCAGAATGCCTTTAAGGTTATGTCCCTATCCAGAAGTCTAACTATGGGAGGCTCAGCTTCTCTAATGGACCAGCAAGCTCTGAAATGTAAAAAACATGATATCTCAGCAATTTTTGAAACATGTACAGACACTGAATGGCACCACCTGCCAAGTAGAGAGACTACTACTGACTCACCCATCCCCAGGAAATGTGATGTGGTTTGTTTTTCTAGTGGTGGCAATGGGGTCAATTAGAACTAATTCTCACCCCACAAGTTGTTGTAAGGATGATAAAACACACAATAAACTATCAAAAAATGCATTTACATTCCCATGATAAAGGCAGGTACAGTATGCTGCCCAAATTACTGAATTAGAGAGCAGGAGGCTTCGACTTGAGTCCCCAGCTAAAGCACATGCGTACCTCTGGACTGTTGGCAATGCTTCTTGATCTTTCTGGGTGTCAAGTTAGTCCTGTGGAAAATGATACTTCCTAACCTCCTACTTTGTAGAACTGAGTGTTATAAATTATAAGTAACGTCCAGGTAAGGCCCTCTAGCTTGGTAACCCTGTGAACTGCATTTAACATTCAACGAATCGACACTGCTTTGTCTGCCTGTAAAACAAAATAAGGCAAACTAAACTACATGAACAATGACCTTGTTTTTACTGAAATACTTTGATTACTACTAACAGAAAATATATAACATGAATACTAATGATTAACTATAAGAGCAACTGACATCTTAGTGCTTACTATGTAGAAGAAATTATGTGAAGAAATTTATGTGAAATGTCAAATTACGCTATCACATCAATACTATGAAGATGGTCCTATTATTGTCTCCATTTTTTTAGAGGGGGAAAGGTAAAAAAATGTAATTTACCCAAGTTCACAGTTCCTGAGTATTATGTGTCAGGTTTTGATCTCAAGTTTGCATGACTCTGTAGAACTTGCTGGTAAATTATGACATTATCCTACTCTCCAAATGAGCTAACCAGCCAATTTTCCTTCTTTAAGAATAAAGGAATTAATTAATATTTCTTGAGCATCAAACATGTAGTGGTCCTACTAAACAACTGTACAGGTTTTATCTCATTTCTGTTTAAAAAATGAATATACTCCTTACTAGCTACATGACCTCAGCCCATTTGCTTAACTTCTCTGCAACTCAGCTTATTCATCTACAAAATGCGTTTAACAGTTTTCCTATCTAATATGCTGGATGAGAGGATTAAATGAGTCTCAAGTAAAGCAGTACTTGGTTAACTATTATGAAGGGTATTATTATTATTGTTATTACTGTTTTATTATTATTATTATTGTTTAAAAAAAGACCAAATAACAAAAATCAACAATTCTCAAACCCCATATAATAGGTTCTAATGATAGAAAGTACAATAAAGAGAATTATAAGTAGTTTCAAAACAACTATCAAATGGTTTATAATTTGCCCTGAAAATTCAGCCCCAGAGAACATCTGTCCAGGAAAGACTCAGCTCAGCAGGCATCAGCAGGACATGAAAAACCAATCCTCACCATCTTCTGTAGAACTTGTTGACAACTGGAGGAAAAGTAAGGTGATCTACTAACTCCATACTCTACTCTATAAACCACAATTTTTTTAGATTGTTCCCATCATGAGTCCAATGTATACCCATTAAATTAGATTAATAACTCAGTCAAGTGGCAAAAACTTTTTAATTTGGAATAACTAAAGTATCTGTAATCCTTCTAGATTCTCTAAGTCATTTGTATATTTGAGACAGCAAATTAGACTGAAGCCATTTTTTGCATGATAGAAATCTAAGACTGTAACAAATTAATCATAATTCTCCATAAATTTTAGATAGTACATGCTAAAATAATTATATATGCAAGACATGTTTAAAAATAATAAATGCTCAGAGACAGAACCAAACTCTACTATGGAGAAAACAAAGGGACAAGAATCATCGGGTCCCATTACAGTCTTCAACATAAAACCAACATAGGGGTGCCTGGGTGGCTCAGTCGTTAAGCGTCTGCCTTCGGCTCAGGTCATGATCCCAGGCTCCTGGGATCGAGCCCCACATGGGGCTCCCTGCTCAGCGGGAAGCCTGCTCCTCCCTCTACCACTCCCCCTGCTTGTGTTCCCTCTCTGGCTGTGTCTCTCTCTGTCAAATAAATAAAATCTTAAAAAAAAAAACCAACATAAACAAAATCAAGTCCTATTGTGAAATGACTAATATCATATTGTTTATTTTTCTATTAAAACCACAGAACAATATTCATATGATTTCTATTAAGGTCTACTTAAAAATGAAAACCAGTCTTAAAAAACATTTCCCATAGAAATGAAAATGTCTTTTATGGGCAGTATTTCTCAAGTCTCTTACCTCTACTGAAATAAGTCAGTATTAAGTGTCTACTGTGTGCTGAGGAAAATTAAAAATCAAACGAAATACGAAATACATTAACTAGGCTTGATTCAAAGTGGGCAAGTTTGAAACATAAAGTGGGCATACTTGAAAAATTTTTATAATTTAGATACATTTCTCATTGAATCATGTTTGCTTAAGGTAAGGAAAATAAAATATTTCACAAAAGAGTATTCTAAAGAACAGTAGTGGAGGAGTCAAAACACTATTGATCTGAGGAATTGAGTTCTAATCCTCACTGTGCCAATAACCAGCTGCTCAGTCTGTTTATATGCGGAAAATGAGTCCTTGGTCTCCTGAAAGTCAGTTCCATCACTTAAAATATGTAACAGACTGGTATGTATGTATGTATGTTTACACTATTTCTCCTAATGTATCTGTCTTTGAGTAGGAACTCAGATACGGAGCACTACTTATATTTTAGAGTCTGCCAGTTTATGTAATAACAGGTGTAGATAGGACTTAAAATGGATTCTCCCTGGGGACAAGGAGGAGGTTTTTTTTTTTAATGCAATTAAATATAGTTGTCAATTTATACAAAAAGTGTACAAACAAGTTATAATCCATTTTGCTCTGTTATAATGCTGCTCTGGATATATTTCTATTGTGAAAATTTTAGTTTGCATTAATCATTCTGGATAACTGTTCTCTCCTCATTTTTAGAATTGAAATCCTCAGTGTAACAGGATACAAATTAAAGAAACCAAACATTCAATTCTATAGTCTGACCCATGTAATATGTCAGGCCTGCAAACAATTCCATTCTGCATCTACCAGCACACTATGAACCTCTACAGAAATACACTTTTGCAACTGTTTATAATTTTATCTATTCAAAAAATAGGAACCACCTCCTCTATCCTTTAGTTCAGCAACCCCCATCATTCATCTTTGCTAATGGTTCTCAATGGTGCTTGTTCTCCACAACTGTAACTCACACAGCAAAGTATCAGGTGTCTCAAAGTCCATGGAACAAACTACAAAGGAAATGTTTGTGGTCAATAGACCTTGTCCACTTCAGTTAAATAGGATCACATGGTTGTGAGGAGTGGGCTACTTAGACTCAGCATTTTCTACTTGGCTCAAGCTGAAGAGGTCATTGACTGCAGTGGAAGAGTCTACACGTAACTGACACTCTTGTTTTCCAGCTAACTCATTAGCCTGAACACCCTTGCTCAAAACCTCTACTTTACAGACTGTAAAAAGCAGCAGAGTGTCATTTGGAAAATTAACTCTATTTACCAAGAAAATACATAGGTAAAACAAGGAATAAAGCAATAGAAAAAAATAAACACCTTCAAATATTTTCATTTCTACCACGATATTTCTGCAATACCAAAATAAAACTGACCCATACATGTATTTCAGAAGAAAATACCTGGTTTTTACTCACTTTATTGAACAAGGACTACTTAGCAGCTTACAATTTAGTACTAAGAGCATCAGGCAGATGAAGTACACAGAATTACCGCAACCAAAAGGCCAAGTGCAGTAACATTTAGGTTCAAGATTTCATTTGAACTCATTTGTAACAGCAAGTTTAAAATACCTCCCCCAATGACTAGGCAAAGGCATAGTATACTGTGTGTGCTCTCAGCTGATATGCCCAGCAACTGCGATATTTAAAAAATAAAATGGTAATAATAAAATAAAAAATAAAAATAAAATAAAATGGGTGTAATTATGCATGTTATTTTAACTATAGCTAACTTAAAACTTTAAATAGGAATAATCCATACACATGTAAAATCTACTATTTTAGATGGACCATAACACTTGGAATAGTCTGTACTAAAGACTTTTTCACAGAGCTCTTTAATTTTTTTTATTAAAGGTTTTTATTTATTTGAGAGAGAGAGAGAGATTGAGCATGTGCGCAAGCAGGAGAGGCAGAGGGAAAGACAATGCTGAAGCCAGCTCCCCACTGAGCATAGAGCCCCCACACAGGGCTCGATCCCAGGACCCTGAGATCATGACCTGAGCCAAAACCACGAGTTGGACGCTTAACCAACTGAGCCACTCAGGTGCCCCACAAAGCTCTTCAATTTTAAAAAATATCATTGAAGTGAGACATTGTAAATTGGGGCTCTAAAGTAAAGTAAAGTAAAATTCCTTAATTTCAGAAACATAGTCCGACTTCCTAGCTCTGTGATCTGTTGAGGTCACTTCATCATTTTCCTCATTGTGAAAGCAGGTGTAACACCAATACTCACCACATGGGTTGCTTAGAAGAACCTAATTAAGTCACAGATGTAATAGTTCAGTGAAAACCCCTAAAATTATAGTTGTAAATAAAGATTAGCTACTACTATTCTTTTTTTTAATTTTATTTAATTATTTGACAGAGAGAGACACAGCGAGAGAGGGAACACAAGCATGGGGAGTGGGAGAGGGAGAAGCAGGCTTCCCGCTGAGCAGGGAGCCCGATGCGGGGCTCGATCCCAGGACCCTGGGATCATGACCCGAGCCGAAGGCAGACGCTTAACGACTAAGCCACCCAGGCGCCCCTAGCTACTACTATTCTTGAAAAAACTTTTCCTTGCTCTGAACACATTGAACATTTTTATTTTCTTCCTACTTCTGCCCTTCCTTCTCAACCTCCTTATCTGTCCTGTTTTTCTCTCCCAAAACATCAAATGTTAAATTCTCATATTATACAGAACCTAGGTCCTCTTCTTATTCTATTCTTTCCCAGAAAAAAATCTAATTTTACCTCCCATGATTTTAATTACTAACCAGAAGGCAATAATTCCCAAATGTGTATTTCTAATTCAGATCTGAATATACACGTGCCAACTCAACATCTCCACTTGGGTGTCTTGGAGGAACTTCAAACTCATTATGTCTAAAAGCAAACTCACCATTTTTGCCACCCAAACATAAATGTTGCCTATCTCAGTAAGTCACTCCAAAAATCACCCAGTTATACAACCCAGGATCCTAAGAGTAAACCCTGAAATGTCCTGTTCCTTACCTCCCAGTATGTAACCCATTTCCTACCTCTCCCATTTTACCTCTGAAATACATCCCTTTGTCTCCACAGCCACTATCACCTTCTGAATCTAAAGTTACTATCCAAGAGCCTCCAAATTGGTTTCCCAAAGCAGTCCTACCCCTCCAATCCCAGCATGACATGCAACATCTAAAATGCAAATATAAAAATATAAAACAAAACAAAATAAAATAAAAAGCAAGTATCACTCCTCTAGCTACAACTTTTCTTTGGCTTGTCAGTGCCCTCAGAATAAGGAGCAAAATACCACAGATCATTAATAAAGCTGGGCACATGCCCTTTGTCTCCGCTGTCCTCTATATTCCTAACATCCTGGATGTTTTTCTTCTAAACTGCTAGGCTCTATCCTCCTTTAAGGCCTTTATTCATACCCACTGTGTTCCCTCTTTGGGAATATGAAAGGTTTTTCCCTTCCTGCCCCTGAACCCCCATTTCTAGCTATTTCTTTATCATTTAGTTCGCTGTTTAATCAATACTTCCTCCAGAAAGTGTTTCCTGGTTCTCTGGACAAGGTCAGTTTTATTAATTATACTCTCACAAAGCACTCTTTACTCTTGAATCACAATCCTCAGTGCATTTATAATCACTCTGGAGTCTGCTTTCCACAAGAGATAATAAGGGACACAACAGCAGGCAAGCCTGTCTTGTTTACAACTGTATCCCTTAATCTTATCAAACACCATGCTTGCCAAAAGTGCGACAGCCATGATATTGATAAATGTTGGCTGAATTAATTAACATAAAAAATGTTCTGGTTTAGTCCCTAACTTGATAATGGCTTATAATTTGTAGAGAAATGCACATAAAACTAATTCAAGACAGACTGTGCTAGCTTTTTACAGTAAATAAGCAAAAAAAATGCCCGATTCTATAAGAAAGATAATCAGTTCTGGAAGGGGAACAAATATGAGGAAGGCTTCTTTCTAGTGCTGGGGTATGAATGAAGCCATGGAGAGCTACCAGGATTTCAACAAGCGAACGGCAAAAAATATTCCAGGGAAAGAGAAACTGGGGCAAAGCCATAGACCTAGTCAGGGTATAAAGAGAGACTGTGAGAAGACAATGTGCCTGAGTGGGGAGGTGTGCTGAAATATAGCAAATGGGCACACTGTGAAAAGCTGGAAAGCTTTCATTATCAGAATCAAAGTGTCCCTCAAGGAGGACCACTGAAAACTTCATCACTGAAGAATGATGAAGACAGCAAAAACATGTTAACTGATTAAGATTCAGGTGTGTGGAGACCAACTAGTAAGTGATTTCAATATTTCAGATGTAAGGGGAAGGAGGAAAGGAGGAAAAATAATTCTGCGATAGAATAAACAACACTGCTCAAATGGGGAAGGGGTAGATCATTGACTAAATGGAAAATCAAAATAGAGAAAAGATGGAGGAAGGATGGGAGATGATGATTTCTGTTTTGGAAACCCTAAATTTTATGTCCTAATGTTGACCAGGTAAAGTGTAGACCCAAGAAAGAAGATGCAATTTCAAAAATTATTAGGCTCAGGGTAATTTTAATTGGTCCATAATCAATTAAGCATTAATGCAAAGTCTTGAGAAACATGTCAAAAGTTATTTCACAGACACATTTTTTAAAGACTTATTTATTTGAAAGACAGGGCACGAGCAGGAGGGGCAGAGGGAGAAGGAGAAAGATTCCCAAACATACTCCATGCATGAAGCCCAACACAGGGCTTGATCTCAGGACCCTGAAATCATGACCTGAGCTGAAACCACGAGGGGGACACCTAACCAACTGTGCCACCCAGGCGCCCCTCACAAACATATTTTTATTAATAATGAAAAAATACCAAAAAAATAATAAAAGTTATTTTATGATTACTGCCTGAGTTTTCAATATACCCTATACCTAATTTTTATTTTGTATGGTTAGGGAAAAAGCTCCTTAATTTTACCTTAATTTCATGCTCTTTAAAATAGTTAATTTCCTACAATTGTTGGGATGGAAGGAACTCACTTATAACATGCTGACTTTCTCTATTCAGTAGAAGAATATCCTTTATGTTTAAAAGAATTCCAATCTTTGTAATAGGCTCTGTGCAAAAGTTAAAAGTGATGTACAGAATTTTTTAAAAGGTCATTCTAATTTCAAAAATGTTAACATCTGAAAGTATGTCATCTTCAATTATCAGGAGGATATCTGAAGAATAATAAAATATAACACTTACTTTTGCTGCACCTATCTGTTCTTTGCGAAATTTCTCAAGTGGAGCAATTAATACATCATTAGCGTTTTGAATCTGAAATTAAAAATGAAATACATTAACTTCTGTATAATTTCATGCAAATATTAAAAAACAGATAGCTCCTTTATTCAACATACTTCAGTAAACAGCTTTTGTTCTCTTGTTGGCTTCTACAAATGAAATAAAAATACCTTGCATGTTGTATAGTATTTTCTATTTTATAAGGTTGTTTTCACAAATTATTTCACTTAATTCCAACAATAATGTGAATAATGGACAAGTACACATGTTCAGATCCTAGTCTGAAATTTAATTTCATATTCTAAGATGTAACTAAGAAATAACAGATATTAAATTACAAATACCTTTAATTACACTGGTATAATGAAGTCAATTTAAGCATCATTTTAAAATTGAGCGATATAAAGCTCTTCTATTTGGCACTCTAATGTTATTCTACAGCTGCAAATAAAATAAGGCTCATTTTTTTCTACTTAATTAGATTTCTTACACTTGGGATTTGCCTGAATGTTCATATATTTCCAACCCTACTATAATAGTACCTGATTTCATTTCAATGAACAGTATTTTAGCCCCAAACTCCAAATTGGGATTTACTAACACTTTAAAACAGATAAATATTTTAATTTGGATCTGTGAGAATATTGTGAAGAAGGAGTTTTCATTGTGGGAGCCAGGAACTGAATGCAAGAGACAGACATTTCTAAGAAAAACAGTATGCTGGGAGGAAATCTTCAACTGAAAAAACCTTTAGAAATCACTAAAATTAAACATAAGATCTTAAATGTTCTCAACACACACAAAAAATGGTAATTATGTGACAGCATGGAAGTGTTAGCTAATGCCCTGATGGTAATCATTTTGCAATATATACATGTATCAAGTCAACCTATGCACCTTAAACTTACACAATATTATATGTCCATGATATCTCAATAAAACTGAAGGGATATTTATAGTTAACAAACAAAATTTATAGTTTACCACTGTGATAATATGATCTATTATATAATTAGCAAATGCTAAGATGAAGAGAAAACCCTATTTTTTAAAATATATAACTCTTAAAATAGGTTGAATAATATATAGGAGTTCCTTATATCATTCTTACAACTTTAATGTAAGTCTAAAATTATATCAAAACTCTAAAATTTCAATGAAAGTGTTTTACTTTCACTTATTTTCACTGAACTTACTATTCTCTAGTCAAGTTTTATTTCTTAAATTCCATATCTAAATGCACAAAGATAGTATACACAAAAATAAAAACTAGAGTGTTAGTGCCTTCCATGATTATCATTCTCCAATTCGCAGAAAAATAATATGACAGATCTTGAAGAGAGGACTTTAACTCCTTATATAAAGACATATAAAGTAGATCAATACTCAAAATCCTTTCTAAGACATCAACAATAGACTGTAGATACCTCTGACATCCATCACCTAATACCCATTTGTGAGCTCAGATAGGCATCCCTCCAGATACACTGTGAATGCATCTTTCTAGAGAGAGATGATTGGAAAGTAGCAAAGTAGCTCACTTTTAATTCTCACGCTCTACATCTTCTTTGCCCTCATGAAACCCCAAATACATAAACACACGCACACACCCGTGCATGCATGCACACACACACACACACACACACACACGGACGCACACACATCTGCTTTTAAACTTAAGATTTGCATAAGGTGAAAGACAATGTCATGAACACTCATGTGTAATTTGGAAAAATGATAACAATAAAGGCTAACATTTACTGAATGTTTATGTTATGCTGGAAACAAGCATGATATAATATATTTAAAGTTAGTGAATTTAAACAGGGAGATATTTCTCAAGTGGTAAAAACTCCAATAATAAGGATGTTGAATAAGATGATATGCAATAAACAATGAATCATGGAACACTACATCAAAAACTAATGATGTAATGTATGGTGATTAACATAACATAATTAAAAAAAAAGATGATATGCCTAGCACAAGTACATATATTTAAAATCAAGACTACCTGGGTTTAAATTGGGGCCTATTTCTACAAGCTGCTGTTTAACCATTCTGAGCATCAGCTGCAACACCTACCCCACAACTTAACTTGGTTCTAAAGACTAAGATAATGAATGTAAAACACTTATTTCAGTGTCTTAATATTGATATTAATAGTGCTCAAAATTTATAGCTTTTAATACCTCCAAACTGATATAGATAATTAATCTCATTCTGTATTTACCTACTGAATAGACTTCTGTATCTGAATCTACAATATTACCCTTTGACTGAAGTGTATCTATGCGCACATTATGAGAAGGTATTTTCCCATAAAAGTCCTGAAAGACAGATGGCCTTGGCTCTCCCATATCCAATCACTAGGTACTTATGTACATGCCAAGCACATTGATGAGGTCTATGATAAAGGGAAAAAACTAAGGCATGGACTAAACCTTCCAGAAATGTAATGTCTATTTGAGAAGAGAGGAAAATTTTATTCATTCAACAAATATTTGATGCTCTTAAAACACTGCTAAAATATTTGGAAAAATTGAAAGACAAAACTGATTAGTTTTGCATGATAAACTATGGAGAACTCCTTATAAATACATCAGGATTTTGACACCAGTAAACATCCTTGAGAACTAAATGAGTCAAGGTAGGATTTGGATGGTGAATGTGAACTGGATACACTGAAGAGACAAAAATATTCTAGAAACAAGGAACACCATAAATAAAGGCAAGGGGGTAGAACTAAGCCTGATATGTGGGAAGGGAGAGTGCAATGCAGAAAAAGAAAGCAATTTATTAAGCACTCATTAAGAGTCAATCATGACTGTGAGTGCATTGACCTAGTTACAGGCCCTCAGTTAACTTTTGAAAAATGGGAATACAGAATGAATATGAAGTATGTCAAACAGTTCTGGCACATAACATGCTTTATAGAATTAATACATTATTATCAACTAACAAGAACATTATCTAGCTGGAGAAAAGTGTATATATATTTTTAGTAGGAAACTCAGTTGGAATAAGGAAAAGATACCCATAATCTAGGAAGAACAGCCTTAACGTGGAATCCCTGCTGGCTTCTAAACAGAAAATTCATGTTGTAAAAACCTGTTCTAGGAAGCCAGGAACATGTGGGATCGTTTGAGAATGAAGAGATGCCAGGTGAATAGATGGGAGTGGAACTCAAGTTTGAAATAATTAGGTGCTAGGATCAGGTACCTGCAGTGTTGAGGAACAGCTAATAGGGAATGGCAGTGTTCTCAGAAAACAGAAAAAGACCCAGAGGGAGAGGAATCAAAGGGGACATTAAGAGGTTTTGCCTCAGGCACTGAACTTTCGCATCACATTAAGAACTAGGGTAAATGAGGTAAAGAGTATGTTTGAGGGAGAAGGAATAAAGATAATGAATTTCACTTTGGATCTACTATGTTCGATGCCATGAGAAGACTCCAATATTTTGGCAGAATATGCCATCTCAAAATAACAGAGTTAATCAATATGAAAGAAATGTTTTTATTGGGAAGAGAAGGATTAGGAAAGGGACCAATTGATACATCCATATACTAAGACATTGGCACCACACTCGTATCCAGTGGTTTCAATCTCTGCCACATGTAAATATGACCTGGGAATAAAACAAAACCTGAGGGTATAACACATGAGATGTGAATTAACAACCACCCTATGAGGCAGTTATTATTCCTTAACCCAATTTTCTTCATTTTTTTTCCTTTTGTCTTTGCATTTGTTCATTTTTCTCCTCTTTCTCCTACTCTCATTCTATAACGTGAAACTGAAGGAATAAAAAAAAATAAATCTCAGTGTTTTCATCCCTATACCTCTTAAGATGTTTATAAAAATTAAAGGAGAAATACACATTTTTAAAATAACAGGCATAGATTTGACACATGACAGCCTTTTGAAAAATGTTTCCTTCTTCACAGAATTTGCAATGTCTACTATGTGTTCAGTCTTAAATTTCCCAAGATTTTTTTTTTTTTTAAGATTTTATTTATTAGACAGAGAGACACAGCGAGAGAGGGAACACAAGCAGGGGGAGTGGGAGAGGGAGAAGCAGGCTTCCCACAGAGGAGGGAGCCCGATGCGGGGTTCTATCCAAGGACCCTGAGATCATGACCTGAGCCGAAGGCAGACGCTTAACGACTGAGCCACCAGGTGCCCCACATTTCCCATGATTTAAAGTGTAGTTCTTCAAAGGTAGAAACTGAATTGAAATTAATTTAACAGAAAAGTACTGATCTACTGGATAGATAATAGTTAAACAGGAACCTATTTCTTTTCCATAAGCCAGTATAACATATGTGTTGTTTTATATCTCAAATATCATGCTTTTTTTGTGTGCAGTCAATGAACCGCTGTTCACAACATGTGAATCTAAACTCAAGACATCAAAATGGAAATGCCAACAACACTTTTCAAAGGGCACAAAGTGGATTTACAATCCAATTTGGCTGCTTCTGATCCTTACTTTGTACATCCCCCAGGGAATGCATGCTTTTCATCTCCACAAACTGGTCAATCACATGGACAAAATTCTTCAATTCTGAAGTAATCCAAGTGTAAATTAAAGGTGTTTAAAATTTTAGCAGGTTTAAAAGAGGTACTGCTGCTACTGCATAATAAAGGAAATGACATACAAAATGGTGGAAAACTATAATTAAAACGTGAATCAGGGTACAACTCTGGTGACTTTACTTTCATAAGGTCTAAAAAAAAAATCTAGAGAAATGAAATTTTGGCTCACATGGAACTTTTTCTCCCCAGATTTACACAAGAGGCTTGATGAAACTTCTCCTAGAAGGTAATTCCAGGTTGGGGGGAGGGCAGGGGCATCAAGTCACAGAGTTCAGGAGATTCAAGATCCCATAATATTTGTGGAATGTGTTACTTTGCATGAACTTACTAAGAGACTTTAGGAAAAATATAAAACCAATTTTAATATTCTCCCTAGATATTGATAATGTAAAATCTTAAAAAGGTCTTATTTCAGTAAATAAGATATAATCAATTTACTATCTTATAATTATTTTTTAGTGTTTTTATGAACATATAATGTATTATTTGTTTCAGGGGTACAGGTCTGTGATTCAGCACTCTTACACAATTCACAACACTCACCATAGCACATACCCTCCCCAATGTCCATCCCCCAGCCACCCCATCCCTCCCACCCCCCTCCACTCCAGCAACCCTCAGTTTGTTTCCTGAGATTAAGAGTCTCTTATGTTTTGTCTCCCTCTCTGGTTTCGTCTTGTTTCATTTTTCCTTCCCTTCCCCTATGATCCTCTGTCTTGTTTCTCAAATTCCTCGTATCATGAGATCACCATTTATAATTCCAAACTCTGGGTACAAGCAACCTATTTTTATAGATATTGGTCCATTTTAAAAATCAAATTATCTGCTATTTCACTCATTTTCTGTAGCAGAGAAGCAAATCTGATATTGGATAATACTTTACAATACTGCATTTACTGAGTAAGCACACTTGAACTGTGGTGCAGTGTTCCTTACATAGAGCCAAGCAATTAAGTTTTCACTCACCTTTTCTTTTGCTGTTTCAAGTGGTTCTAATAAATAGCCACCAGGGAGTGCTCATAAATCACTCATAAGTAATGACTAGGAAAGCTTTTATGTGATTAAATGAATAATCCTCCAAATACATTTGTTTGTGTGTGTGTGTGTGTGTTATGTGTCCAAATATACACAAATTATAATTTTCTATAGACCATGGATTTCCAAGTGCTATCCTATTTTTATTACAAATTCCTATTTTGGGGGCACCTGGGTGGCTCACTTGGTTAAGCATCAGACTCTTGATTTCAGCTGGGGTCATGATCTCAGGGTTCTGGGATCGAGCCCCATATCGAGCTCCGCACTCACCAGAAAGTCTGCTTCTCTCCCTCTGCCCCTTCCTCTGCTTGCACAGGTGTGTGCGCTTTCTCTCAAATAAATAAATAAAACTTTTTTTAAAATTCCTATTTTTTTTAAAGATTTTATTTATTTATTTGACAGAGAGAGAGCACAAGCAGGGGGAGCGGTAGGCAGAAGGAGAAGCAGACTCCCCACTAAGCAAGGAGCCTGATGCGGGGCTCGATCCCAGGACCCTGGGATCATGACCTGAGCTGAAGGCAGCTGCTTAACCGACAACCACCCAGGTGCCCCCCAAAATTCCTATTTTTAATGCTTGTTTTTCACTGTTGAGAAACTTACAATTTGTGTGACCAATGAAATGAGCAGCAATGGAATAAAACAAATCTGAAAGGTAATTCTTACACTTTTACTTATTCTCCCCTTTCCAGGTTCTGGTTAAAATCCGTCGTTGTTGGTACCAGTCACAGTTCACTAATCAGTGAACATAGTGTCCCATTAAACTCAACCTAGTCAATAATATCAGGATAGAAGACCACAATTTTCTACCCCAAACTTTCAAAGTACCAAACGACTCAAAGTTTTGAAAAGAAGATTTAACAATACTCTTTGGTGCTCGCTAAAGCAACTGCTTGAGAAGGCTACAACAGATGATGCCATTTACAGAAATAAAACCTGGATGATATAGCTCGTTGCAAAAATAATTTCCTGTTGAGATACCTATATAGCCAATCCACACACAGTGGAAAGATCACAAGGGTATTTCATGAGTAGTTAATTCAGAAGATACCTATAAGCAGTCTGAGATAAGAATGGCATAAGGATTATTTTCCTTAGCATTTGCAACTGGGAAAATTAGATCACAGTCCTAATTTGGGATTATAGGCAAGTATCTCCCCTCTGCCTTCTTCCAACTTCTGTCCTATTCCTTCCTCCCAAACAGCTTCTCAGGATGAAATTCTGGCAAGTGGTCTAGGGCTAGCCTGTGGCTCACTCCTCCATCCTGGTCAAGTTACTCTTCAAAGCTACACAAGAGACAGTCCTTCTCTTGGGTCAATAAGCCCACAGCTCTTCTAAACTAGAACTCAAAAGCCAAACTCACATAAGGCGTAAAGGATGGATATATGAACAAGACCTTCATATAATAAGTGATACAAAGTCAAAGACTACAAGATTTACTTTATATCCTTTAATGTAAGCAAATTAATCTGAAAAACCATGTCTTCACCTAAACAAATGAACAAAAAAAAAGTGCTATGTAAGGTTACTGTAATACATTTAATTTCAACCTGAATGTCACTTGCTACTTCAGTACTGAATGTTTTGATTCTACTTATTAAGCTGGTGTTCCATTATGAACCCCACCCCATTGGATCTCATCTGTTTAGATCCAAAACTCATTTAAATTTAATATTACTTTCATATTTTCTTTACTTTTACCAGTAATGATACTTTTCTTATTGAAATATGTTAGGCAAAGAAATTTAAATTTTTGGAGAATGATGCTTTAGGAATCCTCCCTTCTTTTTTTTTTTTAAGATTTTATTTATTTATTTAATAGAGAGAGATACAGCAAAAGAGGGAACACAAATAGGGGGAGTGGGAGAGGAGAAGCAGGCTTCCCGCGGAGCAAGGAGCCCGATGTGGGGCTCAATCCCAGGACCCTGGGATCATGACCTAAGCCGAAGGCAGACGCTTAACAACTGAGCCACCCAGATGCCCTGAATCCTCCCTTATTTCAAAAGATAGGAGGTCGTACACTCTTCAGGAGAGTGCATTAGTTTCTATTTAATTGTTGGTTTATACCCTGACAACTGTGCAATCTTGGTCAAGTTATTAAAACTTTCCAAGTCTGTTTCCCTTTATGTTTAAGGATGATAATATGCTTATTTACAAAGATTAAATTTTATATTTTATGTATAGTGGTCATAAGTTTATTAGTATAAAGTTATACTTGCTTCCTCTTAAATTCATTCTTTCGTGTAGGCCAATTATAATGCACATATTATTTTTTTAAATGAAATAGGAAGTTGCTACTGGATTTCTAGTGTAAGAGTGGAATCTCATCAGCATATAATGTCAAGACTTCTTAAGTGGAACAGAGTGTTTACTAGGGCAAACAGCAAAGAATCCTCTATTCTTTCTAGAGCTTATAACTATCCCAAATAACTCAAATTAAAGTTTGTTATTTTTAAATAAAGCCCTCTACACTCATAAGATGAGGGAGTAGAAAAGCATTCATCCAAGAAAGAATTGACCATTTTCATAGAACCTAGCTAAGAAAGTGAAAGAGAGGGGTAAATTGCAATATTTCATATAATCCACTGAGATCTAATAATGTCATAACTCTAGGTTGTACCAAATGAAATTCTCTGAATATTGAGTTATTTGAACAAGAAAGGGAAGTTATTTTCCTTAGGTTTTTATCGCTTTTAAACTACTTTTGCATTATTCCCTCTTACCCAGCAATCGCTAATGGGAGGTTACACTAAGAATATTTTAAAGCATTCAAGCATTGTGGAAAACATTTTAAAATACCAGCTATAACCTAACATACTGCCTGCTCAAAACCTGTGTCCACTTATTATCACCCTGATTACTACTTGAACATTTATAGTTCTAAAATAAAGGAGACTGAAAAAAAAAAAAACCAGCAGAAAGAAGGTCAAACTACTTTTCAGCTATAAAAAAGAAGACATGTGAAGGTCAAAGTAGAATTGACATCTTACAAGCTACTTAAATACTCCAAACATCCTACACATACATTCATCATAACAAATACTTTTCTTTTGATTTTGACCAGAAAGTATGCATTTAGGAAAACATTTTATGGAATACATGGCTGTATTACCTTACCTCAAAGGTCATACAAGTCAGATACTGAAGTTTAATCTACCTGTGAGAACACAGATAATGTAAGAAGTGCTGCAATGGGTTAAATAATCACTCCTGAATTTCACTGGGTAAAAACGTTCTGCAAAATTACTGGTGAGGTTACTTCAGCCAGTCCTCTGCCTTTGGAATTCTCAGAAAATTCCGGGATCTATTGAGGTTGTATATATCTGTGGTATTGCCATTAGTATTCAATGATGCATCCAAGTTTGTTAACACTGTGGAGATGGCCTCTGATTTTCCTGTAACACAGCTGTCCCATGTACTGATGTCCTCATGCTGATGGGGAAGGAAAATATACCTTCTCCCTTCTCCCCACCTCAAATATCAAAAACACTGTGTATTTTTTGAGTCAGTTGTGGCCTCAGGACTTTTTTTTTTTTTTGCCCAGGTTTTATCCCCTAGTCAAAGTGGCTTTATGTGTGTGTGGGCGGGGGGGAACCTTCAACAAATTGATAATTTATGTAATCCAATGTTTATCTCCTCCCCACCCTACTTTTATTGCTATTTCTTCTGTTAATATTTCTCTACCCTTCTCAGTATTCACTACGAAAGATATCTTTGGAGAGAGAAATTAAAATCACTCATTTGTTTTAAATTCTTCATTTGTGAATTTAAGCAAGCTTCTAATAGTCTTTTTGAGTTTATAAAAGAAATGAAAATTCATTAAGTAAATTCCCAGAGTCACAGTTATTTTTCAGCAATTACATCTTAGTAGCTGAATGTTAATGTATTTTAATTACAATTGCTCAGTATTTCCATAATGGCAGATTGTTAAAACCTTAAGAAAAACTTAAGATATCCAGTGTATATGCAATTTCTTAAATTGCTTATTCCAGTTTTGCAATAATGGGGAGAGAATAGAAGTGAAGAAGAGGACAGGGGACAGAAGAGAAGGGAGGAAGGAATTAGGCAGGACAGAAAAGCATAGAAGCAAAGCAGAGACTAACCAAACTAATACAGGGAGTGATAGAGAAAGTATAGGAAGAGAGATTGGGGGCTAGTGGTGGGCAGGAGCAGGCTCACAGTGGCTCCAGGGAAACACTGTGTATCTCTTCCCAGGCTGTATTCATTCAATGACATGGGGTTGAAGTCAGCTGAGGTGGAAGTATTTACACCAGGAAAATCAACAGGCATTACAAATCAGGGTTATGTGCACATACACACGCATGCACACACACACACAAATACCTAAGCGCCGGCAGTTAAACTTTTCCAGCACATCAATGCTTAGAACTAAATGTGTATTTGGAAGACACCAATATTAAACTACAAAGAGTGGGAAAGAGTGGTAACTATACAAGACTCCTTTTATCTACTTTTTAAAGCATTTCTTTCAAACATGTACCTGTGGGTGTAACATTTCCAATTCTGTATGTCTTTTCCAATACCCAATAGATTAAACTCGTTTGTACTTCTTCACACCTAAACTTTTTTACGCAAAGCAAGGCTTTTGAATTTCTGGGCTTCCAAAGCAATAGGTTGAACAAACTTCTACAATAGCACTGATGATTAACAGTTTTAGCTTCCAAGTCTATCTGAGTGATAGCAGGTTTCTGTGGTGCCAGGTTGAGAAGGATCCTAAGGCTGAATCTCGACACTGAAGGAATGATCACAAATGTTGGTTATAAACATCTCTTACTAGCAAGAGTGACAGTATTCATGCTGCATATGTTATATAAATATAGATAAGGTTATCTTTCCATTCCTGTAAAGGTGGAGATAATGTCTTATTGATTTTTTAACAATCACTGTCTAGCAAAATCCCTTGCCACAGTGGAAACTCAACATAACCATTGCTAAATTTGATAAAGTTATTTCTGACAGCCATAATGGGCACCTGCAATAAGTTACTATAGCAAATACTATTCTTCATCATATTACTGAGGATGGCAACAAACTAAGTATTTTTGATAATTAGTATTTCTATAATATGTAGTGATATATGCTGTATAACATACCTAGCAATCAGTATCTACATAAGTAGTGATGGGAAACTACACTCATTGATATCTTTAGAAAAAGACTCAGTCACACACAAAAAAACAACTATTAATTTACAATGATTTTTTTCACACAAGGTTCTTTACTTATAAATTGGTTTTGCAGGGAAAAAGAAGTACTATTGTACCTCAAGTCAAAACTTTGGAGGGCAGACTGTTATCATACAAATGGCTATAGTGGGCTACAGGGGAAAGAGCAGTAACTCCTCAAAAATAAGAGATGCAAGTCACCCTCCAAATTCTCCCTACTCCTTCTTCCTTAAGGTTGATTTCACTACTGTGCTGAACCGAAAACTCAAAAAAGAAAAACACGGTTCTACTAGATCTTAGCTGGGAACGAGGAAAGGGGTCTGGGGTAGGGGAGTATATTGTAGAATAATAGGCCTAAAAGCATGAACACAAAAGTGCACAGGTCACTCCCATCAGGTAAATGGGGAAATAGATTCTAGAGTACACATATAACAATGATTACTGAACATTTACTACGGGCCAAGAGAATTCTCCTTCAATTCTTACAATAGATTTACGGAAAGGGTACTATTATTATTCCTATTTTACGATAAGGAAGTTGAGACCCAAAGAGGCTAAGTAGTTTGCCCAAGGTCACAAACTAAAGCTGGTGGCAGAGCCATAACATGAACCCCGGCATTCTGACTCCATACTCCTAACTACTCTGCCAATCCTCATTATATCACTGTCAGATAATAAAGAATATACTGCAGGACCAAAAGTAAGACTTGCCCCCACAAGCCATACTTGTGAGTCTGCCTATCATAAAGTAAAAACCAAGGAAAACAAATGACCTGCAGAGTTAGTGATGAGATTATTTTCCTGTTTTCTAATTTCTAAACCCATATACGTAGAGATATTATTTTCTCCATTACTCATCTTCTTTGAAAAATGATGTGGACTTTTTATTGCATCCCCACTTTCACTATTGTGCTGATGCCATATTTATATGTGTGATAAAAAGTCAGGCTGAGTTGAGTAATAATGATTTTTCTTGGCTTATGAAATGCTTAGTTGTAATAATGTAATGGTGATGTGAGAAGCAGCACGGACACAGGGAAGATTAGGAACTATTAATTTAAAATAGGAACATTTCCCCCACATAATTCTACCAATAAAAGTTAGGGAAATGAGAAAAATGGGTATTCTTTCAGAAATATAACCACAGTAGTATTGACTTTTCCTACTTCACTCTCCCTGGTACAACACTTACTTAGGATGTTTATGTCACATACTATCTTGATATAAACAAACAGTAAACACTGTAATTGGAACTTGTATGGTTGAAAAAACAACACCAGAAGCGAATACACACACATACAGTGTATCTTTCCTATAAACTAACCCAGTAGTGACTGCTTGAATGTGAGTATTTTAAGGATCTCTGGGGGCTAAGAGGAAGAGAAAACCTTTTGAAATAAATAATTCCTTAATTGAATAAACCAACAAATTGAATCACAGTGCTAAAAAAAAACAAGAAAAATTAATTAAAAGAGAAAACTTCAGGGCTTTAATACATAATTACAGAAGTCCATGAGTACCCAAAAGTTATCAAAGTCCTACAATTTAGCAAACAAGAGGTATGATTTATTTTGCAAACATTTTCTTTTAAACTTTCCCAGGCATTTGAGCACAGGCTCTTAGTCATAGCTAAGAATTACTTCTCAAATAAATTCCATATGTTTTAACTCTTGTCCCTGGTCTTTTCCAAAACCAGATCTGGTCCTAAACCATGGGCCAGTTTTCCACACTGTACAGCTGTCAAAAACTTTTCTTACCCAATGAACTAAAGAACCTCTCTCAGCCCTTTATGTGAGGTCTTATATCATGTGCAGTAAGAGTTATGTGTCAATACTAGAGAAATTCTCTTTACAACACATGACAAAAAACATTAAAAAATATATACTTTTCCTTATCTGTGAAATGTCCCAAAAGAAAACACAATCATTTAATAAATCATTAGCATCTGACCTCCTTTGGTCTTATCCTCTGGCCATGAATTGCTTTCAATTCATAGAACTAGCTAAAAAATGTTTATGATTCTTCTCCAGAAAATAAAGCTTGGAAGTTTGGAAAGGACTTCCCTGAGACATTCAGACTCTGGTGCATTCATGATGATGTGTACAACCTGATATAATGCAAAGCACTAACTCTACGTTAAGGGACACCTAAGTCATCCTATATGAAATTATGAAAAGGAATGGAGAAACAATCTCTCTCCTCTCTCTTTTGCTTCCTCTTAAAAAACTAAGAGATAGTGTATTTAGTGGAGAAGAAAACTTAGCTCCTGTGATGCCCAGTTT
>NC_138379.1:67868635-67905485 GCF_054177405.1 Leptonychotes weddellii
TTTTTTTTTAAAGATTTTATTTATTTATTTGACAGAGAAAGACACAGCGAGAGAGGGAACACAAGGAGGGGGAGTGGGAGAGGGAGAAGCAGACTCCCTGCCGAGCAGGCAGCCCGATGCGGGACTCGATCCCGGGACTCCAGGATCATGACCTGAGCCGAAGGCAGTCGCTTAACCAACTGAGCCACCCAGGCGCCCCTAAAGTTAAGACATTTTAATTAATCTAAAATTTAATTAATCTGAAAATACTAGATGAGAAAATGCACATTTTCAGATAATTCAAGAATACAATAAAACTGGACTGTAAGTTACAACAACAAAAAAATAACTTTGCACATAAACACAAAGCTAATGAAGCTTCCACCTCACCCGTGCTAAGCATATCGTCCTGAGAGCATTCAGGTATATCTTAAGTTGTCTTCTTCAGTGGCCTTCTGACCTAGTAAGCTTTCAAGAATTCTCTTGCAGAGTAAAGGGGGCAGAGACAGACTCAACCAACTTACCTTTACCTTACATTTCAAGATAAAACTCTACACCTTATCCATGGGTGATCTAATGTAGTTTCATGCTTCAAATATCACATGAAGTGAATGATGGCTTATAAATCTTGTCTACAGCCCAGATACTTCTGCTAAACTCTCTATCTGTAAACCATGTGTTTGTACCATTCCCAGAAGCACCTCAAAAACACACCCTCAAGATATATCCCATCCTTCTCCCAATCTCTCAGTTTGTCTCTTCTCAAAGAATGACACCAAATTCAGGCAGCTGCCCCATGGCCCCAGACTCCCACCTCTCCATCTTCCACCTCCTAGCCATGATCTCCCCACTGCCTTAACATGCATACCATCATTTCTCCAGGATTAGAACAACATTCATCTTACATACCTATCAGCACCCAGTTTCACAACCCACCCAAATCTAATTTTCTATACAGCTGCCAGAAGGTCTATAAGAGTATGTTACTTCCAGCTTTTATCATCTCTCCATAACCTTCAATATAAAAGACATTTCCTTAGCCCAGTATCCCACGATCCTTAATGAAGAAGCCCCTCACTAGCTCCTCACAACCTTTTCTGCTGTCACTTCTATGTGGCAAATCTTATCTTTCACCATTTAACACAATTTATAAAGCCTAGCTCACATTGTGACCTTTTCCTTAGTTTTCCTTCCCTGGTTCACTTATTCATCCCTATCTAAATGTCTCTTATTCTTTAAACTTCAGCCCAAGTGTCATGCCCTTGGTGAGCCTTCCTTAATATTCCCAGTGTAAGTTAGCCACAGGATTGTGATCATACCACAGCAGATCACAAAACTCTGTAAGCCACACTGTGCCAGTCTGTCTTCCCAATGAAATTAGGAATATTTCTAAGGAAATGCCTATGCTCCAGCTTTCTTTTTCTTTTTTATTTTTGTATTCCCAAGGGCCTGGAGCGGTATCTGAGGAATACAGTTATAGGCCAAAAAACATTTTTTGATACAAGCGCATTAGCCGAAGCGAGGGTGGGCAACTATACGGGGGAAGGAGTTGGAAGAGAAGTTAGAGAATAGAAAATGCCAAAGTCAAACTAAAATTAAGATGGACAATGCTGGACTTTGCATTCATGCAAACTAAATGTCATTTTCCTATTCATATATTGGCCTCAGTTTCAAACAATACTCCATTCATTCATATATTATTGATTGAGAAGTATTTTGAAACCACTGAGAAAGAGAAAAACTGAAGTGTACGGATTTCAGGTTAAGACACACAACACACACACACACACCGGTTTCTTTTAAGGAAAATGAAGATTTTAACAGATAATGAATACAGACCACCTTCTACTAGGGCATACCAGGTTATGGATTTTCACTACACATGCAAACAAAAGCTTAATCCCATCATTAAATTTTCATTTCTACTTTTAAGAGGAGAATGGATGAGATGAACTTCTGCAACTTCTTATTCTTTACCAACTCTAGTTACCAATTTGGAAATGAATCTTGAATAGGTACTGGGGGATAGGGTAGGGAGAATAGGAAAGCTAAATGCTATTTGGCAAAACAGCCTATCCTTCGATATTTATTAGGGATGAATAAGCAATGGCCTGCTGTCTTATCACTGGAAGACGCCTTGCTACCCTGTGCCAAAACTTCAATTAGGCTTATAAATACCCTTGAAAGAATGAGGAATGAAAAGCACAGCTTCTATTGGTCTTTGAGCTTAACAGCCAGGGACCATACTATCTACATTACTCAGGGGTTAATTTACATTACTGTAATTACACTGTGTGATAATTAGAGCATTTAGGCCAAAAGGCAAAGCAAGGGCAAGCCTAGGTCAAACTGTGAAGAAGATAAAATTTGTTTTCAGAAACTTCTACCTTTTCAGTTGCGCCTAATTCAGCTTTGTTTGGCCTTTATTCTAGTGTGTTTATTCAAGCTATGCACAATCATCCCTTTTCTCTCCACTGGAGCCCCCTACCAAGGACTCTGCTTCCAGGAAACCTGAATTCTAAATATTTCCAAACATTACCATACTCTTTGGCCCACCAATAAAATCTTATGACTTCTATGGCTTCTTTCATCCAGACCTTTCTCCATGCTTCCCAACAACCAGTAAATCCGATTTACTGACAGGTGCTAATCTGCTTTTTGTACACTGAAAGCTATTTGCTCTGGGGACACATAAAACAGCATGGCAATCCAATGGGGGGATTTTTGGCACCATGGAAGGTCCAATGAGAGAGGTAATTAGGTTGGTGAAAACCCAGCTGCCTGCTATAGCTAGCTACCTGTGTGGCAAATGTGAACAGCCTCCCCTAATAAATGACAACTTCACTGTAGACCAGGCTCATATCAAAACAACATGGTAATAATGCTTCCCTTTTTGATTTACATATATAGACGACAGTGAATGTAGTACTGATAGGTACATACCCAATGAGGGTTATCGTTCAACCAGAAACAACACATAGATTATTCTTCATAACTTTTCAGGTGAAAATTTAAAATTAATCACACATCAATTGCTTATAAACCAAAACTAGATGTTTCCAATGATTTAGTTGGAAATGCTTCAACCATTAAGGTGTAATTCCTACTATTTTATACTGCAGAAAGTCAAATAAGCACAAAATAAAAAAATTAAAAAGATAATACGAGTTGATAGAAATCACAAAGAAAACAAAACAAGTTGATGTGACAATTTTAATGGCAGTGGGGATACTAATTTAAATTGGGTGGTAAACAAAGGGCTCAATGAAGAGAAGTACCTCGAACTGAAACATGAATTATATTAACACCTTACCCCCTGATCTCTTCTCAGAGATCTAGAAGAGTTTCAGGCAGAAAGAACAGAAAGTATGAACATCCTAAGACAGAGCATGCTTGACATGTTGGTAGAAAGAAAAGAAGCCTGGCATGACTAAAGCACAGTGAAGACAACAGGGAATGTCTGAGATTAAAGCAGACGCCAGGGGCGCCTGGGTGGCTCAGTTGGTTAAGCGACTGCCTTCGGCTCAGGTCATGATCCCAGGGTCCTGGGATCAAGCTCCCTGCTCAGCAGGAAGCCTGCTTCTCCCTCTCCCACTCCCCCTGCTTGTGTTCCCTCTCTCGCTGTCTCTCTCTGTCAAATAAATAAGTAAAATCTTAAAAAAAAAAAAAAGCAGACGCCAGAGCAGGTAAGGTCTTCAAAATTACAGTATGAAATTTAGATTTTATTCTATGTGAGCTATCACAGAAATATAGAATGTGATTATAATGACAAAGGAATGAAAATTTTATTCTAAATAGACTTCACGTTGGCACTATGGGCCATTACTATTCATAGAAGTGTTAACACCTCCTGAGGTTTTTAGAGCCACTGTCTCTGCAAAGAATGAAATCCACAGAGTTGAAGGGAAGTTCTGTCCCTAAACTGAACTCAACTCCTGCACAAACCAAAAAGCAACAGTAAAAAGAACTATGGAAAAACCCTTTGGTATTAACTGCCAAGAACTTCCCGTCAAATAAACCCAAATACTCATAGCTTTTATCTATGACTCTCTACACGGATGGACAAGTTTACAAAGTCAAAGCAACTGCTTTCTAAGGTGGGGGAAGAAAAAAGGATTTGTGTATCAGAATTAACCTGACTGGTGACATCCATTTATCATATTCAGTGTCATCTAATTATAAAGTAAACGTATACACAAAAGTGTATATGTCTTGATTTGTCAAGAGACTGTACTTCATGACATAACTACAAAATTGAATCTATTTTTTCAGATATCAAGTTAAACTAGATAGAAAATAATCTAAAGCTACTGGGCAGCTCTGAGATAATCATATCTAATATTGTCCCTTCTAGAATTAAAGAGATGGAAGCCCAAAGAGGTTAAAATTGCACAAACAGTTAATAGCAGACTAATATAGTGCCTCATTGAACTGAAATGAGCTCATGTTTCTCCTCACTCCATTTAACAATTTAATATAAATTTTGGGACAACACTAAACACTCTTCTACATTATCAAGAAGCAATTAGGTACTTCAGAGATAGCTTTACACAAATTCCACCATAAAAATATTAGAAACCTAAAAGATGAATGCCTCATCCACCCTGCTTTAAAACAAATCCTCCCTTCCTTTTTAAACCCTTCCAAGTGGCAGCATGGAGAGAGAGAGAAAAAGAGAGATGATCGTGGTTATATTTTTCTTCACATGTTCTAAATTCAAGTTATAAAATTTTTAAAAATGGCTTTAAGTACTAAATGTTTCTTATTAGCATTATAAAAATAAATAACTCCTATTTATATATACTTTTTAGTGATTATCAAGCCCCTTAGGTTATTAATGCTCAAAAGTGGGAAGTCTTATTTTTAAGTTTCTAAAGATTTTTTACTTATTTACTCATCAGAAAGAGAGAGAGATTGAGAAAGAGCACGAGCAGGGGGAGCGGCAGGCAGAGGGAGAAGCAGACTCCCCGCTGAGCAGGGAGCCCAATGCGGGGCTCGATCCCAGGACCCTGGGATCATGACTTGAGCCCAAGGCAGATGCTTAACCAACTGAGCCACCCAGGCGTCCCAAAAGTGGGAAGTCTTGAGCAGTGTCTTGAGCCCCCATGGAAGGAAATGCTCAAGGAATAGAAGAACCTTTTCCAACTTGGTCTCCTCTTAGAAAATATCTGCAATAGAAAGATATTTTTACTGACAAAAGTCTGATGAGCTGAGACAAAGAACAAAGGAACAACTGCTTTGTGATACTCCTTTGCAAGGGATGCACGTTCACTTTGTAAGAAATATAAGAAACACTTAACTATATTGAAAGATTACAGAGAGCATGTATAATGAGCACACTCAATACATGCTTTCACAAGTTCTTCCCTTCTAACATTATTACTTCATAACTTAACAATGTAATTTAAGGTCTAGTTCATATTTTTACTTTTGACTTAACTTACAATCTACAGACAAAAACTAAGGCCATATCACAAATCTAAATGTTGACAAGATGTCTGGCATTATATTATCTTTATAGGTGAAGTCTGGAAAATTGTTCTAGCCCTTGGTTTCTCTGTATAGCTTAAGAATCACCAATTGCTTGACATAAAACTGAACACACTGCCTAATTACAGTCACTCTTTACTGATAGTCGTCAGCATGGCATCAACTCTGTCCTTGGGCAAAGGTACTTCTGCTCTGTACCACCTCCAGACCTTATTCCAAAGATCCTCAAGTTACTCCTTTCCATTTTCTTCGTAGTAGATCCTGTCAAGAGTATTTCTGATTAGCTGGCAAATGGAAGTTACAGTATGTTTAGTTCAATTAACCAGAGAATGATAACTCCAAAACTGTTGTGTTCACAATCATTCATATTCATCTTTATTGACTACAAAAAAAGTTCGGGTCACTGTGACTTATTAAGAAAAAGGACACTTATCTTACATTAATGATTTATCTGAATGATCATCAAATCTCAATGACTTAGGATCTGCTGACATGCTACATTACAGGAACACAAGTGTCAGAAGAATAGCCAGACTAGAGTTTACTCTCCACTTAATTTGGTAAGAACTGAGTTGGCACTTACTACATGCTTATCACACCTTACTAGAGACTAAGGATGTAAGGCTATTATACTATAGTTGTGTTCAACAGATTATATATATATATATATATATATATATGAGTACATAATACCTGGAAGTAGTATATAATGCATGGATGGCACTTGTTCTAAACAAAGTTATTTTAGAGCCAAGAACTCTGGCTCTAAAAGTGACAGTGAGTAGCAGAGTATCAAAGCTCTGTCCTTGATTTTGTGTGGTATAAGCTAATGTTTAATGTTTACCCAAACATTACCTTTGTATGACCTGAAAATCATTAAATGTTTCTTCCATTGCGCATTATCTCTTCAATATTTCTTTTGTAAATTAACTGAGAGGCATGAAAAACATTGCTTGTTAGAATCACAGATTCAACTGGCAGGTGAAAGGTTGATAACAGGATGTCTACATATATAGTCTTCCTTCACATAGAACTTAACTAATTCCAAAGATAGAAAAGGTGTAACTTCACAGTGGAGTAATGTGGCAGACACCATGACAATCAAAACATCAAAGTTTACGGCAACAGTAATGAGACAAAGTGACATCAGATGCTTTAATTCCCGCCAAAAATGTACAATTTGAATTTATTTATAAGGAAACATCAAATTTGTGATAGGTAGTGTTATCACAAGTTTCTCAACCAAGGTCTTTGTTGTGCTTGAAAATCTCATCAATCAGTTCAAATCTTCTATGAAATAAGCCTTGCCACAAAGAACAAGTGAATTTAAGGAATGTTGCAATGCAAAGTAGCATTTAAAAATAATAGTCCTTACCATCACAAAACTCATGGAAAAGTATAATAAGGCACAAAGTGAAGATCACCTATAATAAGGCACAAAGTGAAGATCACCTTAGATCTTAGTAAGGTGTTATAATCAAGAATACAGGTGGCCAACAGGTACATGCAAAGGCGCACAACATCATTAATCATCAGGGAAATGCAAATCAAAACAACAATGAGATATCACCTAACACCAGTAAGATTGCCTAGTATCAAAAAGACAAGAAATAACAAGTGTTGGCCAAGGATATGGAGAAAAGGTAGCCCTTGTGCACTGTTGGTAGGAATGTAAGTTGATACAGTCACTATGGAAAACAGTATGGAGGTTCCCCAAAAAATTAAAAATAGAAGTACCATAAGATCGGGAAATCTCACACCTGGGTAATTATCTAAAGGAAACAAAAACAATAATTCAGAAAGACATCTGCGCTCCCATATTCATTGCAGCATTATTTATAATAACCAACATATGGAAATAACCTAAGTGTCCAGTGACCAATGAGTGGACAAAGAAAAACGTGATGTGATTAGAGGAAAAATATATAACACACACACATATATACATCCATATACACATCCACAGACACAATGGAGTATTATTCAGCCATAAGAAAAGAAGGAAATCCTGACATTTGTGACAAGGGAGATAAACCCTGAGGGCATTATGCTAAGTGAATAAGTCAGGCAGAAAAACAAATACCAGGTGATCTCACATAAGTGGAATCTTTAAAGAAAAAAGAAGAAAAGAAAAAGCACTGATACAGAGAACAGATGGGTCCTTGCCAGAGGCAAGGAATGGGTGAAATGGGTGGAAGGGGTCAAAAGGCACAAATTTCCAGTTATGAAGTAAGTCATGGGGATGTAACATACAGCATGGCAACTATTGTTCATAATACTGTACTGTATATTTGAAAGTTGCTAAGGGGGTAGATCTTAAAAGTTCTTATCATAAGAAAAAATTCTAAATGTGAGGGGATGGATGTTAAGTAGATTTACTGTGGTGATCATTTTATAATGTATACAAATATCAGGTCATTATGTTGTATACCTCGAAGATGTCAATTATCACAATTTAAAAAAACCTTAAATTAACAAACTTCAACAACAAAAATTAAACAATAATTGTTCAAAGGATGGAGAATGGAGCTGTCTCTCTTTCCTTCCACTTTATTTTCTCTTCCTTTCCTGGTTGATCATTCTTTTTTTTTTTTTTTTTTTAAAGATTTTATTTATTTATTCATGAGAGACAGAGAGAGAGACAGAGGCAGAGCGAGAAGCAGGCTCCCCACGGAGCAGGAAGCCCGATGCGGGACTCGATCCCAGGACCCTGGGATCATGACCTGAGTCAAAGGCAGACGCTTAACCGACTGAGCCACCCAGGCGCCCCTCCTGGTTGATCATTCTTATCAAAGCAGCCACACATCCCCATCTGTTGCCTAAAAATGATAGGAGATATACTTGCCTACAAAGTAAATTCATTTACAAATCTGCTTTTATTCAACACAGAAAATGCCTTCAAAAAACTTTTAGAAAGACGTATTCCACTAAGAACCTTCATAAGCTGCTGATAAGAATACAGATGGTGCAGCCATTTTGAAAAACAGGCATTTTCTTAAAACATTAAACATACATTTACCAGAAAACCCAGCAACCTTAGCCCCAGATGTCTACCCAAGAGAAATGAAAATGTATATTCATGTAAAAACTTGTACACCGCTGTTCATAGCAGCATTATTCATAATAGCCAAAGAGTGGAAAACAACTCAAATGTCCATCAACTAGTGAGTGGTTAAAGAATATATAGATGGTATGTCCACACAGTGAAATACTATTCGGCAATAAAAAGGAATGAAGTACTGATATGGTACAAAATTAACTCCAAAAATATTATGCTAAGTGAAAAAAGCTAAAAACAAAACAACACATAATGTATGATTCCATTTATATAAATAGTTCATAAAAGCAAATCTAGAAAGACAGAAACTAGATTATTAGTTGCCTGGGGTTGGAGAGAAAATATAAATGGGCATGAGAAATTTTACCGTGGTGATGAAAATGTTCTAAATCTTGGGGCGCCTGGGTGGCTCAGTCGTTAAGCATCTGCCTTCGGCTCAGGTCATGATCCCAGGGTCCTGGGATCGAGCCCCGCATCGGGCTCCCTGCTCCGCAGGAAGCCTGCTTCTCCCTCTCCCCCTCCCCCTGCTTGTGTTCCCTCTCTCCCTGTGTCTCTCTCTGTCAAATAAATAAATAAAATCTTTAAAAAAAAAAAAAAAAAAGAAAATGTTCTAAATCTGGACTGTAGTGATGCCAGCACAACTCTGTAAATGCACCAAAAACAATTCAATTGTTTAGTTAAAATGGGTGAATTTTATGGTCTATAAATTATACCTCAATAAAGATGTAAGAAAAAAGGGTACAGTGCATAGACCATCTAAAAACAAGGCTTATTCCACTCCTACTGCATTCAAAGCCTCGCTAAGTGCTGTGACTTAGTCCCATACTTAAAATAACAAACTTAAAATATAGTGGACTGTTAACATATCAAATAAAAAACAGATGCTTAAAAAAAAGGTGGAACCCAATTCTGCACATCTTGAATATGAGCTATTCTAAGTGACTTGCTTCTACCAAATATAAAACAGTAGTACTGCAGTGTGTGACCTGGAGACTACGTCAAATAAGACAACTGCTTCTGCCTGGTTCTCTCCACTTGGGACGTGAACTTTGAAAGTACTGATTCTACATGAAAAGAAGTCTAACAACTGCTAAAACACGCTGAAGAGATCACACAGAGAAAGAAATAGCCAAGGAACCCAATGCCGGTCTCCTACTGTTTTACTCTTTTCCAGCATCAACCGGAAAACACATGAATGAGCTTTCAGATGATTGCAGTCCCCAGCCTTCAAGTCACCCTAGCTGACACCAAGTGGAAAAGTGAGAAGCTGTCCCAGATGACCCCTGCCCATATTGCAGAGCAAAATAAATGGCATTGTTTCAAGCTACTAATATTTGGGTTGGTTTGTTAAGAAAGCATTGAAAGTCAGATTATCTTTTCCTTACCTTCTTAAAATACTGGACAGCACAATTACAAGATACTTGATAGAAAAAATTAATATTCTGTAAGCAAGTATTAAGTCCCTCAAAGCTGAAAACTTTTAGCAACAGACTGGTCCTCTTTCAATCAGAATGTACAAACCTCAATTTCCAGTCTGGATAATAACTTTATTTTATTTTATTTTTTTTTTAAGATTTTATTTATTTGACAGAGAGAGAGACACAGTGAGAGAGGGAACACAAGCAAGGGGAGTGGGAGAGGGAGAAGCAGGCTCCCGGCCGAGCAGAGAGCCCGATGTGGGGCTCGATCCCAGGACCCTGGGATCATGACCTGAGCCGAAGGCAGACACTTAACGATTGAGCCACCCAGGTGCCCCTAACTTTATTTTTAATGTTGAATTTTATAGCAGAGATAAAAACATTAAGAGTCAGAATGATCTTCGGTTAAAAAAAAGGGGGGTAGATATTCAGACAACTTAGCATATATGAATATGCAAAAACATGGAGTTAGATTTTTGCCAGCAGCCTGTATTTATAGGATATAAAACCCACATTCTAATTGGCTATGATGCCAAGCAGCATACTTCCCTCCTGGTAAATTGAAAAGGAATCCAGCTTGCTGCTTAGCATACCAGTTCAGAATCCTTCCACATCATATGTCAGAATCAATTAAATCACTTGAATTCAGGTTTGGTCTTTTTTTAGTGAAAGAAATTTATTCCCAACAGGTCTGCTTCCTTCCAGTCCATATCCTGTACCCCTGCAGCGCCCAGGAGGGTACCACATCTGGTCAAGCTAACTTTTCTCCAGGCAGTGGGGAAGAAGAGAAGGAACTTCACCAATAAGAGGATATAATCTTGGGGCACCTTTGTGGCTCAGTCATTAAGCGTCTGCCTTCGGCTCAGGTCATGATCCCAAGAGTTCTGGGATCGAGCCCCGCATCGGGCTCTCTGCTCCGCAGGAAGCCTGCTTCTCCCTCTCCCACTCCCTCTGCTTGTGTTCCCTCTCTCGCTGTCTCCCTCTCTGTCAAAAAATAAGTAAAATCTTTAAAAAAAAAAAGAGGATATAATCTTTATCAATAAGGGAATTATAATCTATAACCTGTGAGAAATAGAGGACATAACTGCAATATTCAATAAAAGTTTATCACATATTCTAATAAACAAACCTCTTAGGTGAACTTCCCATTCATAAAAGAATTCAAAACTCATGTATTATAAGATCCTAAAGATTTTGTTCATTGTGTGAGGAGGACTTTATTCCAATTCTAGTATCAAGGTTTAATGCCAAAGAGTAGAAAACCCAATTCAAAGTGGTTTAAATGCATAGAAACATATCAGTTCACATCACAGGAAAAATAGGGATAGGAGAAGATTCAGGTGAGGCTAATCCAGAAATTCAAAGACATCAATGATCCAGGTTCATTCAGTCTTTATGCTCCTCTGCCCAGAATGTCAGCTTCATCCCACATGCCCCAGCTGGAGAGCCATCAGAAGACTGTCCTTCATTCAGTCTGGCCCAGTGAAGAGAATTCCTCTGCCTACAGAATCAAACCCAGATCCCTTGCCATTTGCCCAACAATGCCACTTGAGCACACGCACCTAACAGGGGAATGCCATATGCTGAGTGGCCTGGACATGGCTCACAAAGCCATCCATGGCAAGAGCCACACCACCACGATGCAGTCAGAGCTGGAATGGCAGCCCAAGCAGAAATAGACTTAACAGAGGCAAGACACCAACTTCCAAGTGCACTCAAATTCAAATCTGTCCACCAAATCTGTACCAAATGGTCTATTTGACCAGTTAGGGGGAAAAAAAAAAAAAATTCCTTAGTTTCCAAGTGGTTTTTGTCTAAAAGTTGACCCTTACGTCAGTTTTGATCTTAAAATATGGTTAGGGCATAGGAGACATAGTATCCCAATTTAGTAATATATCTGCCATGTGCCCAAATTAGTTCTCGGTACATTTAAACCATATATAGTTGAAGTATTTAAGCTGGGAATGCCTCTTTCCCTCCTTTCCCAGTGGATCAGAGAAAGTAGAGATTCACCACCTAATAGGCTATCATGCCCTGGCATCAAGGCAATAAAAACAAGGAGTTCTCCACAAGCAACCATCAGTAAGAATACCAAGGAAAGGAGTGACAAAATCCTCCACAGTAGCAGCAGCTGAGATGGCAGGGGTGTGAGCTTCCTAAAGGCCATCTGTGTTTATAGAATACCCATGAGTCAGTTACATAAAAATGTTTTATCTGATATTTTCTTGACTTAAAATAAAAGATCCTAATAACTAGTTTTTCTAGTACAATGCTATAATGCCTTATAATGATTCATTTTAAATTAAGTCAGTTCTGTGTTTACTATTTTTTCTTCTTGAACAGTTGTGCTCCTTTCAGGAACTCAGAAATCCATACTGTAGGGTTGCCTGGGTGGCTCAGTCAGTTAAGCATCTGCCTTTGGCTCAGGTCATGATCTCAGGGTCCTGGGATCAAGCCCCACATTGGGCTCCCAGCTCAGCAGGGGAGTCTGCTTCTCCCTCTCCCTCTGCCCCGACTCATGCTTTCTCTCTCGCTCACTTTCTCTCTCAAATAAATAAATAAAATCTTTAAAAAAAAAGAAATTCATACTGTAATTAAAACCTCTCTTAATAACCTAATGATTTTCTTGAGAACACTGATGATAATAAACAGAGCTATCCTTTATAGAGTACACTCCTCCACTGAATCCTCATAACTACCTTGGAAGACAGGTATTACTGACCTCAGTTCACATACATGAAAACTCTGGCTTTGGTCACTTTGGTAATGTACCCAAATTAGAACGTAGTGGAAAAAGGAATCCATCATAGCAGGTATGATTCCAAAATGCAAACACAGAAAATTCTAGGTAACAGATTTTGCAAACACTGTATATTCTGTTAGGTCAAACTATCTTTTTAAAAAATTTAAAAGTGTGACCCATATCCTAATATTTCCCTTGTCCCATATATTACTTGAGGAATTTTGAGAAGGAAAAAAAAATTCTCTTCTAAGAAAAATGTTTCCCTCTACTTTTTTCCTTTGGTTCTATAATAGTAATCTGTGGTACCCACTGAGGTTGCTCTAAGCAGGATATTGATCTTGCCAGAGCTAACAAATTGTCTACCTGGATTCTCTTTCCCAACAATGCCACATGAATAAAAAAAGGGTGGCTGTGGAGAGAGGACAGTTTACTGAATGACATTATTATTATAGTTAGCACTAAGCCAAGTAGATAACTGGTTCATTCTCTGTTCACCAAAAGCTGAAATTCTACCCATATAACAATCTGAGAAAAATGTTACTTTCAGAGATGATTTGAGATGTTATTCTCCAGATCAGGGCATCTCAGACTTTAAAATGCACAAGAAACACCTGAGGATCTTGTTAAAATGCTGGTTCTCATTTAGCAGGTTTGGCTAAGCCTGAGATTGGATATTTCTAACAAGTGATCTGTTGACTCAGATGCTACTGCTTCACACTTTAAATAGCAATCATTCTATTCATGGCAGAATAAGAAAAGCGCGTGCTCTTCAAATTAGATAGCAAATAAAACACTCAAATTACAGTCACAGTTGCCAATATTAATCTTAAATGGCATGGTACCTTTTTCTAAACTGCTGCTATCAAATTGGTATTTTACATACTGCCTTCCGGAATTTGTTGCTACCTGATGGACCCTGTTTTCCAAAGAGCATTCAGTATAATGCTGATCAAGCTTGGGAAATGTTATATACTATATACTCTTCTTGGTGAGAGACAGCACACTTACATATTTAAAATTAAGATGTACTCTAGTCCAAAAAAAAAAAAGCTTATATTAGACTTCTGTGCACAGCCTGTGTGACAGCGATTTCTCACATCTGTCCCTGGCTCAGCTGAGAGGTCCTAAAATAAAGCTCTAAGCAGGGGCACCTGGGTGGCTCAGATGGTTAAGCTTCTGCCTTCGGCTCAGGTCATGATCCCGGGGTCCTGGGATCGAGCCCCACATCGGGCTCCTGGCTCAGCGGGGAGCCTGCTTCTCCCTCTCCCCCTGCTCATGCTCTCTCTCTCTCTCTCTCTGTGTCTCAAATGAATAAATAAAATCTTTAAAAAAAAAAGCTCTAAGCAAAACCCGAGAAACCTCTGCCATTGAACTTTGTGAAGCACCAAAAAAAATAAACGTCATTGGGATCCTTTTAGGTGTAATACACACACACACACAAATGTGTAACACAAAGGGAGAAAAGTATTCCCCGACGCTCGGCCAAATCAGCTTTGGTCAAATGAGAAATCTGGAAATTGGTAATATCAAATACAACAAGTACTTGGAAAGTAGGATTCCTGGAATGTCATGTTTAGGGGAAGTTTACTTTTACTTCCCATTGTTCCTCTAAATGTGCTTAAGAGGAACAGTCCTCCACCAGCTCTCAAGATGAGACTGTGGACAGTCCCCATAATTTTCTGGACATTCAGGAAATGGAAGTCTCTGTATCTCCTACCCACCCACTCCCAGCAGATGTAGGGAGAATCTGAGTTCTGTAAAGGACAAATTCTACCTGGCTTCTTTTCTTTTCCATACACCTTGTTTCCAATTTATTTCTGTTATTGAGCATTTCCAGGATTATTGTGGAATAATGGGAAGGAAAGTTCTTACTTGACACTTAACAACAAAAGATTCTTCTTCTCTGGCCATGGAAATGGCTAAAGCCAACTCTCTCTTGAGGATATTTTCCTAGGTTCTTCAGAGACTCACTCCCCCAGAGGGCTTCACTAATGCCACCAGCGTTTCTCCTTTGGCTAACCACTCCTCGCCGCTCCTCAGCTTCCATACCCCATATCTTCTTACTGATGGAGGTTCCCCACCTTCTTGGCATGATCCTCTTTTGAAATGATCCCAGGCAAACATTTCCCCCCAAGTCCCCTCAATTGGTCCTTGGTATCCATGCCCTTTGGCATGCCATCAGTTAGAAATGCAGTCACTTCCCTGGAGGCTCAGCCATCTGTACCATGTATTGCAGGCTACATCAACTTCCTAAAGTATGAGCTGACCACTATCCCCCCAAAACTGTTATAAAATCATACCAAGATTCACTGGTTCCCACTGACAGCCCCCCCATCACTCCATTTAAAGATGTAAGACTCACAGTATAACTCACTCAAAGAATCCTTCTCACAAAATCCTCTCTCCACAGCCACCCTCTGTTTATTCATGTGGAATAGAAGAATTGTATAATTCATTTCTGCAAACCTCCCTTGGAAATCTGTAGTTTGGAAAAAATGGAAAAGAAAAGAAAACCCGGGGGTGCCTGGGTGGCTCAGTTGGTTAAGCAACTGCCTTCGGCTCAGGTCATGATCCTGGAGTCCCTGGATCGAGTCCCGCACCGGGCTCCCTGCTCAGCAGGGAGTCTGCTTCTCCCTCTGACCCTCCCCCCTCTCATGTGCTCTCTCTCTCAAATAAATCAATAAAATCTTTAAAAAAAAAAAGAAAAGAAAAGAAAACCCATAGCTTGGTCTTTTATCTCCCTTCTGGATAGGGCACCAATGGCAAAATATCCCAGATGAGCAGCAGAAAGAATTGCATGCTCCAAAGAGATAGTGGTAATATCAGCAGAAAGGATTTCTCTAGGAATGTATGAAATAGTCCCTAAGGATTCCTGAAAATTACTAGGTAAGAACAAAGACTTTGGGGGTCTAGATATCATGTAATCTGAGAATTGGGATAGTAAGCCAGTAAAACATGAACTATTACTGTTAATACAATTTCATTAATGCTCAAAGGCTGGGAAGAGCTATACAAATTCAGTTTGCTGAAATAGGGTAAAACATTCTTAATTAAGCAAATCAATGAAGGCCATAGATTATCTTAAGTTTTATCTATTTGGTCTTGAAATTACATGATTCTGGTAATTGTCAACTATTTTCTAATGATATTGTCTCTAGGATAACATTAAGGTTAATTTAGATATCCAGAGTATATGTGTCTAAGTTGGGAGGTAGAAAGGGAGTAAATGTATTCAGAAATACTGAGTTTACAGAGATGGTCAGTTTATGATTTCAAAATCATTTACACAAAGGCCACAAAATGGGTAACATACATATTCACTATCTGATTCATGTGTTTCCCTAACAGGAAGGAAGTCTATAGGATGTGTTTCACACCAAGCCATAAAAATATTTTCTTAAAATTCTTTGCATAGAATCATTAAAACCCTGGCATTAACATTAGGTGAATTCCTTCAATATCACACTCCCAAGAAAACATACAAAGAAAGACAGCAAGAGACAGAGACAGAGAAAGGAAAGAAGGGGAGAGAGAGAAAAGAGGGGGGATACCACCATTTTTTTTTTTTTTTTAAAGATTTTATTTATTTATTTGAGACAGAGAGAATGAGAGAGAGCACATGAGAGAGGGGAGGGTCAGAGGGAGAAGCAGGCTCCCTGCCGAGCAGGGAGCCCGATGCGGGACTCGATCCCGGGGCTCCAGGATCATGACCTGAGCCGAAGGCAGTCGCTTAACCAACTGAGCCACCCAGGCGCCCCGGGGATACCACCATTTTGCCAGCTAGAATACACAATAACTCATCCATCACTTAGACTCATGAATCCTGGATGTAAGCTTCTAAGGTGGAGATCAAAGACTCTAGCAAAGTGAAACATTTGACAATAACCAAAGCTCAGTCACCACATGGTTTTCCTCATCCTATTTTGTGCAGGACTCTCTAGCAATGTTGAGCATTTCAAAACAAATAAATAAATAAATAAGACTAGATTTGCAAAAATAGCTGCCTAAATTGAAGCCATAAAACACATGCACAGTGAATGTGAGTACATGCTCACACAAGCTGGACTTTAAAAGTCTGCAACAAAAGAAAGAAAAAAATATCTGGGAGTGGCACTTCCAAACAGATTTAAGGAGCATGCTGAATAACAGATACACATCTTCCTCTCTCATCCATGCAGAAAGGTCTGCACATGCAGCCAACATAATATTAGAGAAAAGGAAGCATCCATTCGTATTTTTTCTGTCCTTAGATAACATAAGCCAGATGCTAAGATCCAAACATTCTTTACATACAAATTAAGTATTAATGGAATAGTAAAAGTGCTTTTCCTGATATGATAAAAATTTTGTTTTTATTTGGATAGTTGATCTGAACAAAACACTTTAATGCCATTACATCTAATGGTTTTAGCTAACATTTTCTAAATACTAAATAAGAAATTTTCAATTGCCATATTAAGTTAAATTACAGTTGTGTTAACCCTTTATATTAAAGGGTTATGCCCTTTTATCATAACGGTTAAGAGAATTAACATTCAACTGGTTAGAAACAAGGTATCATGAGAAACAAACATAAAACGTCATATGAACACAAAATATCATTTGAAACCAGTTCTACACTATTTAACAATTACTAAGAGACTAGCCTATACCAGTTGATTAATTATGAAGTATTTCAACTTTCTTAATTTATGGACATACTCCAAATTTTTTCCAAAAGCACTACCATTACTAATATTACTAATATTTTCAGAGTTACAGTACCATTTCTCATGATTAATGTGCAATACCCCCAATCCTATTTACTGTTTTCCTTTGTTTTTCTATTAGTTCTTCATACATTCACTCATAATAATGATTAAGCCCAGCTGTGCCCTGTGCCAAGGGATTCTGAAACAAGTAACACAGCTTCAAGCAGCCTATAGCTTAGAATGGGAAAAAAATAAGCAATGACTGCAGAACAAAGCACATGTGCAATAGGGGTACAAATTATTCAAAACTTCTCATATTTCAAAATGTTTTCACAGACATTTAAGTTTATACATAACTCACGGAGTAACGAGAAAAATTATTTAAAATCCCAATATGAGAGCATGGACTCCAAAATTAAATCTATCTGGATGATTAGATAGATAGATGATAGACAGATACATATAACTGATTAGTGGTAGAATCTCAGCTAAGATAATGTAAGTCCATATTCATACACTAAGCTGCATTTCACAGCTCATGAAGATTTGACAAGGTGTTACTATCACACACAACTAGTTTCTGAATTCATGTGCTTCCTAGATTTGCATTCAGAATTCCAGTACAGCAGCCAGTACAATATTCTCTAGGCTCTAATACTCTGAAATTTTAATGACCCTGTCTTTTCTTTCTCCTTTCTAAACTGTGTCTCTTAACCTTTCTTGTCATCCCCTTCTAGTTTAAAGGACTTTAGTCATCAGTAGCCTATGAATGAAAAAACGTGAGGGCAACCTTAAAGTAAGCACTATTAAACTTTAACTTGGAAAAAAGGGCCAAGGGTAGACCACACAATCTACATAAGCATGTGCAGAAAAGATGGGGCCACCTATCAAGTAAATAAAAACTACGTATGCTGGGAAATTTCTCACAAACATTCCTATGGCTTTACTTCCAAAGGCTACAATCCTCCCTGCCTGTTTTCAGATATACTCAGTGTGTAAAAGCACAAATGTTGTCTTAATTACAACCAGCTCTAATGAACTATTGGTTAAATTCTTGGCTAAATTATGCCCTTAAATTATTTTTTTTCCAGCAATGCTTTACTTATTGAACATCTCTGTTTTAGAATTTTGCTTTTGAAATCGTCATCAGAATAGCACATTCATTTCAAATACCCTCAAAAATGACATTTATAACCCCTAAATGTGGGTGTGGTTTGGGAAAAATATTACTAGAAGCAATTCCTTGTTTTGACCAATGACATCATCATAGAACTAAATGTAGAGCTTCCCAAAGGAAGACAGTACTTATGAAGACACATAATGGTGTATATTCTATAATGTAATAATCTCAATATTTTATATTGACAGTCTGCAAGATTCATAAATTAAGAGTTAATAAAACAGAGGTTTTTCCCTGTTAGAAAAATACCTCAGACTTCACTGGCTATTGGTTAGTTCAGGGCTTGCAGAACACTCCAAAAAAAATATTCCCTCTAGTAATACTTGGATTAAAATGGTGATTTGGGAGTTTGGGCCAATTAAGACAGTAGGGAATTGCAGGCCTTAACCAGACACAGCCTCTGTGATGTAAAGCTGAACCATATGTGGTCTTCATTTCTCAATCACATAAACTTGGTGGGGGGAAGCCAGCTAAGGAAGAAAATCTATTGTCCTACTGTCTACACTAACTCTAGTTACTAAGAGAGCTGTAAAAAGTCCTTTTCCAGGGCACCTGGGTGGCTCAGATGGTTAAGCGTCTGCCTTCGGCTCAGGTCATGATCTCAGGGTCCTGGGATCAAGTCCCGCATCGGGTTCCCTGCTCAGTGCAGAGCCTGCTTCTCCCTCTCCCTCTGCCACTCCCTCTGTTTGTGCTCTTCTGTCTGTCTCTCTGTCAAATAAATAAATAAAATCTTTAAAAAAAAAGTCCTTTTCCAGAAAAGCCTCCGGAGCAAGAGGTGGTCCACCATCAACTGAGACAAGCCTGAGGAAAGGTAGAACAAAAGAAACAACTCTGAAAATTATCTTTCAGGTTTACAGTAATGAAATGAGCAAACTGCACTCCTTGAAAGATAAGAGAGATGTTGGTTTATAATTCTTTCTTCATCAAAAAGATCTCAGTGTGAACCTACTTACTGTCTGGGCTTCCAAGCTTAGGATTTAAATTTAATTTGCTGTAGCATAGCTTCTGGGAAGAAAACAGAGCTTTGAAACAGTATAGTACGGTGGGGAGATAACAGACTAAGAGTCAGAGTTGGAAAACTGGTGGCTGTAGTCATGGCTAGAACTCCCACCAGCTGTGTGACTATCACCTGTCTGGATGCCAGACTCCTCGTCTAACAAATGAGATTACTAGCAAGCACTCCACTTTTAAATCATCTTTTACCCTCACTCACGTTTGGCTAACCAAAAAAATTCATAGTTTTTGTATCATAGACTGGTATGAACAGATGAAGGTGTTAATTCATTTGGTGTTAATTCATTTTTGGAGGTTAGTTTCTGTTGGTACTAAACTATCTGAAGATGTCCCACCTTTTGGTCATAAATAATCACATTTGTGAACTGTAAAACCTTCTGCTCTGCTGGAAAAATAGAAAACTGTACACAATGTCGAATGAGACCAAACAGTCCACATGGGCACAGAGCAAAGCATTTTATAATGATAGAAGATTGCTCCTCTGAAAACATCTGGAAGTCTTTCAGATTAAATCACTACAGTTCACAAACAGTGTAGAAATAATTTAATCATTTCCACCATGGCTGAGGAAATTGAAGGATGAAGAGTTTTCAGAAGGAAATTTGGATGATCCAATTAACTAATGTTTTGTTCTAACATGAAAAGCAATGGACTTGTGGAAAATGACACCAGAATTAATAGTAATCCCAGTTTTATTTATTACCATTATAAAAGGTGGCTAAAAACTTGATGTACTTACCCCACCACCCACCCCTACAATTCAGCAGAAAGGTATCTGGGTAATGATGTTAGAAAAGTAAATGTCAAAAAAACACGAAGAAATATTCAACCATCAGAAATTCCTAATTCTAAAGATACACCCTAAAATTTGTAAATGAACTCAAACTGAGTTAAGGTTATACTGTAAGGAAATTCCAAGTTTTATTCCAGAGCCAAATTACTGAAAATATTTGTGTTCTGTGTAAGTAGTGAATTGTGTCCTCAGCTCCAAGAATATCAAACACCGTCCTCTAGACAGAGTTTTTGACCTTACCTGAGTCCTGTGGAAGGATCACCTCTGGGCAAATTAATGACTGTTTTACTCATACATTTCTCTACTTCAAGGACAGTCACTAGGTATTCACATTGGTAGAAGTATCTATCTGGGTTAATAAATCAGGAGAAAAAGACAATTTCTACTCTGGAAGTGATTTAAATCTAGAGTCACTAGAAATAAACCCATCATTTACCACTGAAGAATGTGGTTTTGATTAAGGTAAAATAAGAATGAATACACATACACATTGCTCAAGATGTTTCAGTTATAATAAAATAGTGCTTCAAAGTACATTGAAAGGATATGTAAATATGTAGAAAGAGAATATTAAGTAGAAAAATAAGTTAGTGAAAAAGACAACTAAGTTGAGTTTTTAAAAAGGCAATAAAATGGAGAGAAGATGTCTACTGTTTCTTTGGTTTTCTTTTACTTTTGCCTTTTTTTTTTTTTTTGAGGGAATAGGGGAAAGAATATAACTTGCCTAGACACACACACACACACTATTTTACAGCCACATTTTACTCCTACTGATAAAACAATGGGGTGATTCTTCTCATTTTGAACAGGCTGCCAAAAGTCATGCTCCTTCTCCCTTCCCTCAACAGTTTACCAGCACTTGAAACTTGATTATCTGGAAACTGGGAGATAGCATTTCCAAACTACATTAACAAAGCCTTGCTCTAGTCACATTTCCCTTTTCTTTTTTTTGCCCACACTTTGTTCTAGGAGACAAATCTTTTTGCTGTGTATCAATAGGTCCCTGCTTACTCAGGGCCCTGGCTCCTCCAACCTGAAAAAGCCTAGAATCTACCACTTTTTTCAAACCCAAATCCTACCCAGTCCCGGTCACCACAAGGTCTGAGTACTTCATTCCATACCCATCTCTCTCTACCTCTAAGATCCCCTTCGTACTTAACATCACAGTTCAACAAATCAGTCTTTTCTAAATGTTTCATGTTTACACTGGGCTTTTCTACGTAAGCTGACAGGAAGCCTTACCCCAAGGCTAAGTCAGATCCTTTTCTCACATCTCTCCAGACAACTGGAAAGGAAAACACTTAATAAAAAAAAAAAAAAAACACAAAAACTAATGACTGATGGTTAATAAAAATAGTTCTGTTCTAAAACAGAGACATGGGTACATTTGTTACAGCATATTCCTGTAAATCGTAAAGTGCACCTTTATGCACTGGACCAACACTGAAATTAACAGCTACATTCATATTTCAAGACTGAAGATGTAACCAACAATACATTACAAAAGTAATAAAGTAACCACTCTATGCCTCTACTTACTTTAAAAAAATGTCAAACTGTGCTCATAGTTCCAGTATACTATTATGGAACATAGATGGATTAAAATAAAACCAAAATATCACTATGTAATATCATAAATTTAACTTAGCACAAACTGACTCATTAGCTATAACAACGATTTAACAATTTGTTTTCCTTCTTAAAATGGAGATAGTCTTTTTAAAGAACGATTTGAGTTCAAGTTTCTTTCATCTTTTTAAAGTCTATTTATTTATTTATTTATTTTTATTATTTCTTAGGTCGGGGGGTGGGAGAGAGAGAGAGAGAGAGAATCTTAAGCAGGCTCCACAGCCCAGCACAGAGCCTGATGCTGGGTTCGATCTCACGACCCTGAGATCATGACCTGAGCTGAAATCAAGAGTCAGAAACTTAACCCCTAGTCTCTTTAAAACTTTCCAAAGAAATATAAATAGATGCTTTCTTTTTCTCTCAGTAACATTACAAATGGCAGCAAAGAACATTCAAGAGTCCCTCTGCAGATGAGAACACCAACTGACATCGTTGAGCAACTGGGCAAATATTGACCACAGCAGCCTTGAAACACGTTAAGGACATCACACTGTGACTTTGGTCTTTTATCTGTTTCTGGCTTACCCTATCCTAACTCTACTTGGAAAGTACCTAATAACCTCAGTGCTAACTCAGAAGTAGGAATCAATGTGGGGTCTGTAAAAATTAAGAGTATCTGCAAAATTATGGAGAAGAGGTTATAGTCACACTTCTTTGGCAATTAGCAGGGGTTGTCTAGGAACTACCAATGTGAATATGAAACTCAAGACTTTATTGTGGCTTATAGTACTTTTTGAACATCTACTGTCACCAAGAATTATGGCAGTACTGGTAGGTTAGGATTCTGTAACAAAAACTGTCAATAAAAACTTGAGAAATCATACAGAAATTCCTGAATATGGAATCAAGAATTCCTGAATATGGAATCAAGAATTCCTGAATATCAAGGGGGGTAAATGTAGCTCACAGGCTTAAAATCAAGCTATTCCTGTACTAACCTTAAACCCCTTCATTATTTTGCACTTGGATACACATTTGAAAAGCTCCATAGTAATCTGATTTTATTTAAAAAATTATATAGCCTTAATGTAGCAGGCACTGTTCTAAGAGCTTTACAAATATTAATTCAGTTAATCCCCATAATAACCCTACAGTGGGAAGGTTGTTACCCTATTACAAATGGGGAAACTGAAACATACAAATGTTACAGTGATGTGCCTAAGGTCACCCACAGCTAATAAGAGGCAGATCCACTGATTTCATATCTGTGTTCTTAACCATTATGCTATGCTGCCTCTCCTAAAATATCCCAAGCTAAACTCAACACATTTCCCCACCCTCTCCCATTCAGCATTCCCTCCATGTACAGTGGCATCCTCCTTCTCATAGTAATTTACTACCATATCCACCTCTTTCATCTCTGCTACCCTTTACTCCCACAAAATCAGATGTTGCCCCATCCCTTCTATTTCCATGCACCCCTTGCTTTCATCTCTCCCTCTCCATCTCCACTAGTAGAGTTATCATTTAGGATCTCATTTCCTCTCAGCATTAATACAGTAGCTTTATGCCACTACCAATAAAATGGATTTACTCAGTATGCATTTACAAATCCAGGTCCCTTGCTAAATGTTGTTAATGCAAAAATGAATCAAAGCCCTGCTTTTGAGAGAGTGACATACCAGGGCCTCCAGCTCTGATGATGTAACCTGAAAATACTCACTGAAGTTCTACTGCCTTCTGAACTATGTCCAAACTCCTTACCTAACTTCTAGGTTTTCCATAATATGGATTTTTTTTTTCATTCTACCCTTACCACTCAAACCAAGTTTTTCCCTCTAAAGCCACGCATGTTTTCACATCTCCCTAATATTTGCTCATGTTCTCTTTTCTATCACAATGCTTTTTCTGCCACCTTTATATGGTCTGGCTGAAATCCTACCCAACTATCAAGGCTCAGCTTTCTCAGATATTCCCAATCAGACAAAACTACCCAGGAACCAGAGAACCTTATACCACCTTGAACTAGAACCACAACACTTATCAGTCTGCCTTGTATTTTCCTATTTACAAACAAGCTCTAAAAACACAATTACATTTTATCCTTTTGGAGAATGCATTCTCCAATACTCACCCCAGGAACAGGTAGCTCAGCCAAACAGTCCTTTTCTCCCTATACTTCACTTCTGTCACTTGACATTTCTTTCCCTCCTCCCCTCTTCTTCTCTACCTGCTGTTGCTGGCATATGTCATTTAAGACCTGGTACAGGGACACCAGGATGGCTCAGCCGGTTAAGTGTCTGCCTTTGGCTCAGGTCATAATCCCAGGGTCCTGGGATCGAGTCCCACAACAGGCTCCTTGTGCAGCAGGGAGCCTGCTTCTCCCTCTGCCTGCCGTTCCCCCTGCTTGTGCTCTGACAAATAAATAAAATCATTTAAAAAAAAAAAAAAAAGACCTGGTACAAATTCTGTCTCCTCCACAAAGCCTTTCTAAATCCTTTCAACTCAAAGTAATTTCTCCCTCCGCTGAATTCCCTAACGCTGTACCTGTACGGCTCTTCTAGCTGTCATCAGTTGGTGCATCACTGATGTACATCTCCACCAATAACTCAGCACCTCAGGAGAGGACATCTCTCTTACTCATTCCCTAGGATATCTATTATAGCACAGAGGCCATTAGATGACAAGGATAATGGGTGAATAATGGGTTAATGGGTGACTGCACTTACACATGCTGGTGCCTGGCCCAGAAGCTAACAAAATTAAAGGGAACCAAATAACTCTAGAGGAAGGAGGATGGCAGGAACAGGCAGAAGCACATTAAGGGGTAAATCAGCAAGCATTCTTAGCATTTTTCAAGCAATATAATTCTCTTTGCCTGTGGTCTCCCCATGCTAGACCTGTTCTTAGTCTAGTGAAGCCAATATGAATGGTTTGTAACTTATGAAATTACTTCATGAAAAAAATAAATGACATGCCAAGCTGGAATTCTGATGACATTCCTATAGACAGATGGTTACAATATTGGTTTGGTTCTGTGAACTATCAGTACTCACTAACCAAAGACCTCATGCAAGGCCCTGTGAATTGTTGGGGATGAAGACAGCTAGAGAAGCAGTTGGTTGTGTGGTTTAGAGCTGCACTTCTGGATACAGATTTTCAGTTCTGCTACTTATAAACACCAATAGGTAGGCCTCAATTTTTCCACTTATAAGACAGCAAGAGGAGAAGAATGAAGGGGGGAAAATCGGAGGGGGAGACAAACCATGAGAGACTATGGACTCTGAAAAACAAACTGAGGGTTCTAGAGGGGAGGGGGGTGGGAGGATGGGTTAGCCTGGTGATGGGTATTAAAGAGGGCACGTTCTGCATGGAGCACTGGGTGTTATGCACAAACAATGAATCATGGAACACTACATCAAAAACTAATGATGTAATGTAGTGTGATTAACGTAACAATAAAAATTTTTTTAAAAAGTAGGACAATAGAACTTAGCTCAAACAGTGGATGTGAGGATTAAATAAGAGTATGCAAAAGTGCTTAACACAGTGTCTGACATACAGAGAGATTAAGCAACACTAGTTATTACACAAATACACTTCATCTAAATTCAATTCAGCAACAATTACCTGAGCTTCCACTCATTATCAAAAAACAACATTAAGCATTAAAGAGAATAAAGACAAGAAACCACCCCTATCTTGAGAGCTTATTAAGTCTAAAACACCACTAAGCACCCCCAATTAACGTAAGTCAGATAATGTTGAGACACCCTACAAGATACACTTGAAATGGGCCTCCAGTAAACACACTAGTCCAGGGGTTCTCAACTGGGGTTATCTGGCAATATCTGGAGACATTTTGGCTTATCCCAGCTGGCGTCATCAGGTCAGAGGTCTCCTACCAGTATTTAGTGGGTAGAGGGCAGAGATGCTGAACATCCTCCAATGCACATCCTACAATGCACAAGACAGTCCTCCACAATAAGGAGTTATTTTGCTCAATGTGTCAATAGTCCTAGGTTGAGAATCCCTCTTCAAACTATAAATGCCTCTGTTCTGGAGTGCCAAGCTCCACATCTCTACCCACTGCCTGATTCACTTTTGATGAGACGGGCTTCCCGAGGCTTTGACAGTGTGGAAATCTGCCAATGTTGTGTAATAGTTATTGCTCTTGTAGACTTTATCTTTCTTTTGTTCTAGGCCTATCCTTCCACATGTTATCACATGCTCAACAAGGCAATGACCAGACCCTATGAAGCTGCTTCAACTCCCAGTTTTATCTTCCCCTCCCACTGCGGCTCATCTCACCTCCTTTCAAGCTCCAGTTATAAAACAAAGAGGGGTTTGCATGAAAATATCAAACTATTCTCATTTTCTGGAGCTGGCAGTAGAACCTTTTAAACATTTGCCTGAAAAAAAAGTAAAAGGTAAAAAAAAAAAAATACTGTTACCTAACTGTTGCGAATTAAAATAATGAACCTTCAAATGACTGAATTATCCAGTGTATAAACGTACCATGGATTACACTCTTGTTGCCACAACAATCATCATTCTTGATCATTTAACAACTTAAAACACATAGTAAAAAAAATGTTACTGTTTTGACATTTTCTGCCCTACCAGAAAGTATGCTCTTCATCAGTGTCTTCTGAAACAGTTTCCTGTTGCTTTAAAATGTTCATTGTCTGTTAACCTTTAAAATTCATAGATATAAAGCATATATCCTCGCCCACCCCAACCACATCTAAAAGCAAACTTAAATCCCTATGTTGTCACTCCCATTAGGATGGCTTCTATCAATCAAACAGGAAACAGCAAGTGTTAGGGTAGATGTTAGGAAGGATGTAGAGAAACTGGAACCTTGTGCACTGTTGGTGGGAATATAAAATGGTGCTACCACTCTGGGCAATGGCATGGTGGCACCTCAAAAAATTAAAAGGGATTGAAAGCAGGGTCTCAAAGAGATACTTACACACCCACATTCATAGCAGCATTATTCACCATAGCCAAAAGGTGCAAACATTCCAAGGATCCATCAACAGATGGATAAATCAAATGTGAAATATACTCACACACAGGATTACTCTTCAGTCTTAAAAAGGAAATAAATTCCAACACATGCTACAACACGCACAAACCTTGAGGACATTATGCGAAGTGAAAAAAAGCCAGTCACAAAAAGCAAATATTGAATGATTCCACTTACATGAAGTATTTAAAGTAGTCAAACTCATAAAAATACAAAAGTAGAATGATGGCAGCCAGGAGATGAGGGGAGGGGAACTGGGGAGTTGTTTAATGGGCACAGAGTTTAAGTTTTGCAAGTTCTGGAGATTGGCTGCACAATAATGAATATACTTACTACTAAACTATACACTTTAAAAATGGATAAGATGGTAAATTAAATAATGTGTATTTTACCACAACTTTTGAAAAACACAAAGTTGTTAATATTAATGTCACTCTTAGGTATTCTCTTCATGGAATCACTAACGAAAAATTCTCTACATATTTACAATTTCGTCAATTAAACTTCATCAACTTTACTTACTCTCACTCTCAGCATAATCTCATACAACCTCCAGTGAATTTAAATACCACTTATACATTGATGACGGTCAAATTTCTATTTATAGCCCTGACTTCTCCTGACTTCTACTCAACAGCTCCAGCTGACTGTCTAATTACTTAACATGTCTGAAATGAAACTCTTGAGAATACCCACTATACATACCTGTCCCCCACCATGATCATTCCATCTGAAGATCCCCATCAGGATAAAAACATGAGATAAGTGGTTTTCAGCAGGTTGACTTTGCCCCCTAAGGGACAAAATGTCTGAAGGCAATTTTGGTTGGTATAACTTGGCAGTGGGGGCGGGGGTGGGGTGGTGGTGAGGAATACCTGAAGAATATAGAGGCCAGGGAAGTTGCTAAACATGCTACAATGCACAGGACAGAACTCCCTAACAAAAATTTATCTGGCCCAAAATGTCAATAGTCCTGAGTTAGAGAAACTACTCCTATGAAATATAGTTGCCTCATCATTCCCACAATCCATATTTGATCAATCAGCAAATCCTATTGGTATCACCTATGAAATAAGCCAGAATCTGATCACTTCTACCATTTTCATCCTGGTGCAAGTCACCATGGTCTTTTACCTAAAGAAATAACCTGACTGATATCCCCAGTTAGGAGATAAGTATTCAGCCTTGTCCTCTACAGTCTACAGGAAACATAACAGTCGGGGTAATCCTTTAAAATTCTATTTCAGTTCTTGTCACTCCTCTGCTGAAAGACCCTTCCACGGAGCAAAAGTCCAGTTCCTTGTAGGGCCTCCATACTCTTTACATCCCCCCATCTCTCCACCCTATCCCACTTCACCTCTTCTCGCTTTTGCATTTACTTCTATGCTTTCACCACACTGGCTTCTATGCTGTTCCTTAAATACTCTCCAGCCTCAGGGTCTTTGCACTTGCTATTGAGTTGTGTGAGCTACTTTAAAAGCACTTCCATCAGAGACCTGCAGGACTAACTGCTCTTTCTTTTGTCTGGTCTCTGCTTCAATGATATTAATCACTGAGGTCTTCTCTGACTACACTACATTAAAACACACTTATACCCCTCCAATTACATATGTGTTACACCATTAAAACAGACCTCCACTACCCATCCTCCTTTATCTTTCTTTTTCCAGAGTACCTATTACTATCTGATAATACACACTGACTCACTTCCTCCAAAGCAATAATTTCTGTTAAATCCACATTAAAATAAATATGGAACTACTAAAATGTAAGATGTTCATTCATATAATACTTAATATCTAATGTATTGCTGGTGGTTTCCATTTTACACTTTGGGAAAAGCCAAAAACACTTCTATAAAAGAAAAAATCCTGAGGATCATAGGGCTTTACTTGATGTCAACAATTCACTGGAATTGAGACTTTCTCAACTTTGCATTCTGGTTTCATGCTGACTATAGAAAATGCATTTTCTTTGCATCACTTAAGTAGTATTGTTGTATGTGGTGAGCAGAAATTACACTGTGGATGAAAGACACAGTGAACAGAATGAAAAATCCTAGATCAGTGGGGATATTTTATTTTGCCATGAGAAACTTAAATAGAAATACAGTAATTACTATGTAGAGCACTCTTCTGCCACCAGATATAGTCATACAAATTAAGAGTAGACCAGTTTTTCAAACAGTGTTTCTATTGTTGAAATTGTCTGAAAGATCTAAAACTTTGGCAGAAGTCTGGAAACATTGTTAAAGTGAGTTCTTCATAGGGTGACCACATTTTCCAAATGAAAAAAGGAAATATACTATCTTCAGGACCAGCCTTTGGTTTACCACTACGCTAGTAAGAAGTTAATCAAATTTCTGTAAGTTAGATTGTTACAGTAAATTCTCATCTCTTATCTAGCATAGTTGGTTAAAATCATTCTTTTTCACTGATTCACTATATATTTTTTTTCTATTTAGTTCTTCTTTAATATCTTAAAATAAAGGCTTGTGATTTCACACACAAAAGTCCTGCACATCCTTTGCTAAGTTATTCTTAAGTAACTTATTCTTTTGTTGCAAGCCGAAGTTGTGTACAACAATGTTATTTATAACTATCAACCTGGCTAGACTCTTATTTCTAATAAATTCTCTGTAGATTTAGAATTTTCTATGTGGGATAATCACATCAAGAAATGATACAATGAAATAAACTAAATTAAGTCTTATAGCTTTATGCCATTGGTTTTATTCTACTCCACAGACTTGGACCCTCCAAAACAATATAGAATTTAAGCAGGAAGAGTGTACATCCTTGTCTATTTCCTGATTTTTAAAGTGAATGTTTCCAATGTCTGGAAGAATGAACATAGTGTATTCTAACTCCTGTAAAATTTCAGACATTATCATACTATTCTGTTCAAATGACAATGTTAACTGTAAATTTCATAAGGCCATTACTATGCTGTAATACAAGAGTTGGGTAATTTCCAAATCACCACAATTCCCTTGTGTTTGAAAACAGCCCTGATATTCAGAGAACACATGTAACCTACTCTGCCCCCTTGGCCTCGGGTGATTGGTCAAGGGTCTTTAAGTGACCTGGGCTGGGCCAATCAGAGTTCATTTTAAGATTTTTTTGTTTTGTTTTTTTAGTTTACTAAGGGAAGCCAGACAGGCCCCCTCCAGAAAGAATTTCTGCGAGGCATAGTGGCAGTGTTTATGATTCACCTTGTAGAAGAAGCTAACTAAGAATAATGATGACAAGCAAATGAAAGGCAGAGATAAAAAGCCTCTTAGATGCCTCAGAGTCCATGAGTCCAGATGTTCCAGAATCTCACATGCAACATGTTTCCCACAAATAAATGAGATACCCCAGTGTCTCCACCATCAATTTTTCTATTTGCCTTGCAAATGAGTGTCCTGGGTGACACACAACAAACTGCAATGTGAAATAACCCAAGGCATCTTGATAAGAATCCAACAGTCAGACTTGGGTTTCAATTATGAATTCTGATTCTGAATAATTTGTTAATTTTAATTAGTATTATAACTTAAAGTATAATATAATAAGCTACTACACTTTAATTTTATAAAATGTTACCATTAGGAGAAACTGGGTAAGGAATACACCAGATTTCTGTATTATTCTTCATAATTGTGTGTAAATTTATAATTATCTCAATTAAAAAAACAGCCTTCATTCTCTTTTATCTTGATGGTAATTAAATTTGTAACTGCTTCAGCAGTACATGGACACTAGGACTACGGTTTAATTACAAACAAGGACAAAAACATTCTGCTCACTGAAGAATACCTCAATCCTTTATTTCTGAGTATCCATTGGTCTGTCAGCTGATATTTCCCAACGATCCATAGCTTTGTTACATTATTTAAAATTTCCCTTCATGATCTCTTTTACTAATGTTTTTCTAGTCTACTTTATGTCTACTTAGGTTTATTTTCTCTGCCCTTTAAAATCAAATGCCCCATCCAGGTCTTAAAGAACTTTTGTGGAATGGTAACACAATGGCTTTCTATATATTTTATCCTTTATAATATCAAAGTATCTTTGTACTTCCCATCAAAAAAAAATCAGAACACGCTTTATAAATGTCATAAAGACTAGCACATCCCCAAGTGTACCAATGAGAAATGATGGCTGACATCAGAGTAAAGGTATTTCTGAAAGTACAAAGGTAAAAATAGAAAGATTTCAACATGATGTGTAATTATAAGATTCCAAAGTAAAGCAGCCTATTCACCTGGGATAAATGACAAAGACAGGAAGATGCACGAACTAGAGATGGGAGGAAGGAGATGGGGAGCACAGGTGCTACGTCCAGCAGCAGGCTACTGTAGCTCATATGAATAGTGACAGCCCTGAGCGACAGAAAACTTCACACCCAAAGAATCATGCCAAAGTAGCAAAACTAAAAAGAAAATCTTCAATTCCTGTTTATATCTTGACTGAAAAAACATGTGAAACTTTTTAATTCAAGCACCCTATTTTAAATTAATTGCTTTAAAAATAGCACTGTCTGGTGGAAAATTTCCCTTTAAATCCTTCCATACAGTCAAGGTTAATCTTAAAAAAGAATAGAGGGATCTTGGGAAATAGGAAAATATAAAGAATGGATGCCTACTATCCTTTATTCATTTAAAATCTTTAAATCTAGGAATTTGATATATACCCATGAAATACCACCGTGAGAATGGCATCAATCACACACACATACACAAAAATCATATCCAGATATTACTGAAACTGATATACCAAAATACAAATACATTTTTAAATCTGCACCAGCTAATTTACCTTGGCTGACGGCTAGCCATGACAGCAAGACCCAAGCATACAAACCTTAATTTTACTATGGAAAATACAACCTTCTTTTCAACAATCCTTTTTCAAGAGCTAATAAGGAACGAGACCACTGAGTCTCAGATTTATCTCTTTTATTCCCCTTTCTTATACTTTGGGGTAGAAACTTCAATGAGCAACAAAATAACTAAAAAGCCGCCTGCCAGGGTAGGCTTCACTGTCTGGCCACTGATCATACCTAGTAAAAGAAAATTTTAGAATTTTAACAAACATTTCCAGTTAAGTGTCCTAAGTCTTCTTCAGTTTAAAATCAAAAGACATAATTTCAAGTATGAACACTTTGAAGTATTTTCTGAAATCCTAGCAACTACCCTATTCAAGTCCTTCATACTAAATTAACAAATGTCTTCAAAGAAAGTTTATTTCTCTTACACTCGTCCATAATGAACTCAAACAATCTGAGAAATGGTAAATAAGAAGCTGTGATAACTCTCAACAATCACCTCTTCTTTTTCTGTATGTGTTAACTAAACACTACTAAATTTTGGCCAACTAATATGGCCAATATATACATGGAAACACCCAATATACACATTCAGAATACCCAATATATACATGGAAAAAAATACAAAAGAGATCAGGCCTTTGCCCTTGCAGGCCTCTGCTCTTCAATAAAAAAGAGAAGACAGAGGATATGAAAGAATGACTTCCAGTGAGCTGGAAGTCCAAAAACCTGAAAAGGAGTCCTACATCTTTGTGTCTGTCACTTACTAGTGGTATGTACTACCTTGAGTAACTCATTTGCAGTCTGAGCTCAGTTTCAGGTTGCGGTAAAGATAAAAGTGTACATAAAAGTACTTTGTACAATTTAAAAAATACACATGAGTACTAGGACTGTTATCAATAAAAAATTAAATCCACTAGTGTTGCAGTCATGCTGAATTGTGTGTGATCTGCCACCTCTCAATTCTACCTTAGTATTTCACCAAATAATGGGAAATCATAGGAAACCTCTGCAATTCAATAAATGTGAAAATCAGAACTTTGAACATGGAGAACACTGAGATGGCTTATTTTTTTAGATTTCAGGTGAAATCACTATATAAAAATGTTGGTGTATAGGCCAGCATACCTAAAGTTTGTTTCTAATAAAAGTTAACCTAAAATATACCAGAAATATAATCAATACTCATGCATGTAGAATGTTGACTACCATGCTTTATTTATCTGAGACAAAAAAAAAAAAAAAAACTAATTGGATGAATGGATAAAGAAGATGCGGTATATATATATATATATATATACAATGGAATATTATGCAGCCATCAAAAAAAATGAAATCTTGCCATTTGCAATGACGTGGATGGAACTAGAGGGTATTATGCTAAGCAAAATAAGTCAATCAGAGAAAGACAAGTATCATATGATCTCACTGATACGAGGAATTTGAGAAACAAGACAGAGGATCATACGGGAAGGAAGGGAAAAATGAAACAAGACGAAACCAGAGAGGGAGACAAACCATAAGAGACTCTTAATCTCAGGAAACTCACTTAGGGTTGTTGGAGTGGAGGGGGGTGGGAGGGATGGGGTGGCTGGGGGATGGATGCTGGGGAGGGTAAGTATTATGGTGAGCGTTGTGAATTGTGTAAGAGTGCTGAATCACAGACCTACACCCCTGAAACAAATAATACATTATATGTTAATAAAAAAATTTAAAAAAAACTAATTGGACTTAGTATATAACAGTACCAATGCCCAGAAACTCAAGGATAATCAACATCACCTACTGATGGCATATGAGCAATGCAAACATTTATGTCAAAAGGTTAAACAAAGGAAATCATCTTTAATCAAGAAAAATAAGGACATGAAATCTTTGACATTTAAAACATTCTCCAATTCCATGAATCCTTGGTTCAAAGATGGTGATGAGGGTAGTGGGTGGGGGATGGGACTTAAATAGGTTTAGTGCATATTTTTGACTCCCACATGCCAAAATCTGATGTGGAAAATGTCAACTGATTGATGGGCTCAGTTTTTGCTGAAATATATGCATGAAATATGATGAAAGTATGATGAGATTTTAAAATACAAAAAATTTGAAAAAATAATCTAATTTCAAAATTTATAATGCCTGTGTTCTTCCCTCATTTTGTAAGATATTAAAATAATATACCTAAAACACTTACCAGAGCATCTCACATACTGTATTAACAATACGTGTTTCCTATTGTTAGTACGCAATTTTTAATTAAAATAGAGTCTTCGTTTGTAACATTATGGATTATGTGAAGGCTGTGGAACCCAACAGCCTGGGTTTAAATCCTCACAGTACCACTTATTGGCTATGTGTCTTTGAGACTATTCTTTAAAATGGGTGTATTAATAGCGTACACCTCAGAGGGTTGCTGAAAACAGATTAGTTAAAAATATAAAGCAACTACAGCAAAGCCAGGTACCTTGAAAACCCTCCAGGTTAGTTATTATCTATAGCAGTGCCTCCCAGTAGAAATATAATACAAACCACATAAAAACTAACACACTTCAGGTGCTCAATAGCCACATATGACAAGTGTCTAGTGTATTAGGCGTCACATATTTTTTAAATATCTTGAGACTCATGACAGCTCAAAATCTTGTATCAATAACCAAGTAATTCACATTTCTGACACATATATTCTTTTTAATAAAGATCTAATTTTGTTAGAACATAAATAGAGAAAGATCACTTTTTATTTCATCCCCTATTAATCCTTATGTTGGACTGCTTATACTTAAAAAAAATGTAAGAAAGGAAAATAGAGTTTTTAATACTCTTATAAAAGAAACAACTGTTAAGGTTGTAAACTTCCGCTCCCAGCCCTTCATGATTTTTTTTGTTCCGAAGTAATACCCAGACACTTAGCCCATTTCAGGAAAGTACTTCTATTACCCGAGTATAAAAAAAGTATATAAAAAAAAAAAAATCTGAGCAGTGAATAGATGGGTGTTAAGGAGGGCATGGAGCACTGGGTATTACACGCAAACAATGAATCATGGAACACTGCATCAAAAACTAATGATGTACTGTATGGTGACTAACATAACATAATAATAAAAAAAAAGAAAGAATATAAATCCTGGGAAACCTAAAGCAAAATTTATAACTTACACACCGGTCAAATGTGAATGTTGTGGGTGATAATGGTTAAAAAAATAGTTTCTTAAGTTAATCAAAATGGAAACTAGAAGAAATAAGTTCATCTGTATAAATTTTTCAAGATAAACATTAGCTGAAATATTCTGAAGCTGAGGGTTCTTCAACTGGTGACAAGGATACAGCTAAGAAAAAAAAAATCTATATTGCTACATACACACTCCACATGTGTCAAAGTTAGGGACTCAGAGTACCCAAAAAGTAAGGGGCCCAGGGGAAGGGAAAGAGGAGCAGCATAGGGTAGATCAGATAATTTGGACCCTCCATCCTGAAGAACCCTGCAGTCACTGGGTCCACATCCTACACCTTTCTATTTATTATCATCTCCCATCTCTGTTATAAGCCAAGTGAATAAATGGGACATTGAGTAAGCTGTCCAAACAGCTTTCTCCTGGTTCTCCTATTGATCTAAATCTCCTTTGTTGATTCTACTTCATCTGACCAAAGTCTGGACTCAAAGCACCTCAGCACTCAATCCTCCCACCTTTTCTCTTCTGTCTATATACTCATAGACCAAGTGATCTCATACATTCCCATAGCTTTAAATTCCCTCTACATGTTGACAACTTCAAAATTTATGTGTTCCCCTGAACTCCAGCCTCATATATGTAGATGCTCCCTAGACAAGGCTACTTAGATACCCAGTAGGCATCTAAATAGATTCAAAATTTAACTATTTTTTCCATCGTTTTCTTCATCTCAGTAAGCGGCAGGATCTCCTATCAGCTACATTATTTTTCTTTTTAGCTCTCACCACCACCAGAAATAATTTGTTTAATGTCTGCCCAGTAGAATGCAAGCTCCATGAGAGCAGATATTTAAAGGGCACTCACTTAGGCTGTATGGAAAATGCAGACCCCCAGGGGAGTATATGGGCTCAAGTCTGAATGACAAGATGGAACCAGTCTTTTTTTTTTTTTTTTTTTAAGATTTTATTTATTTATTTGACAGAGAGAGAGGGAACACAAGCAGGGGGAGTGGGAGAGGGAGAAGCAGGCTCCCCGCTGAGCAGGGAGCCCGACGCGGGGCTAGATCCCAGGACCCTGGGATCATGACCTGAGCCAAAGCAGACACTTAATGACTGAGCCACCCAGGCACCCCAAGATGGAACCAGTCTTGAGAGGATATGGGTCAGGACAAGGCAGAGGAAAGCTGTTCAAGGCAGAGGAAAGGACAAATGCAAAGGTCTAAGTCCAAAAGAAGCTGTACATTAAGGGGAGTAGAAAGAAAGCCAGTGGCGAGAGAGAACAGGAAACAAGAGGGTGAGTTATGAGAAGGAAAGAATGATGGGTAGAGTATGGTTCCAGGGATTCAGGAAGAGGGAATGTCAAGCCCAAAAGCCTAAAGAGTCAAATTCAGTATTTCAATACAAATAACAAGAAAGAGGTTACCCAGATCTCTTTCAGAAGGCCTCAAATAAGCATTTCATGTTTCCCTAGGGTGTTATCTTGGTATGTTAATATTTATTCAAATTAATTTTGAACAGCCTGGACTAAAATGATAGTGTGTGCATAGCCAAGTTAGCTGTGATGTGAAGTAAACAGCAGTTCCTATAGTGGTATAGAAGCTGAAGAGACCTTACCACAAAGTTTATATGGCTCAAAGCAAGATGGCGGAGGAGTAGGAGACCTGGATTTCGTCTCCTCTCAGGAATTCAGCTGGATAGGGATCAAACCATTCTGAACACCTACAAACTCAACAGGAGATCGAAGAAAGGAATAGCAACAACTCTCTGAACAGAAAAGCGACCACTTTCTGGAAGGTAGAACGTGCGGAGAAGTGAATCCGAGGCGATATTCGGGAGGATAGACGGCGGGGGAGGGGCCTCCGTCGGCCGCTTCTGGCAAGTGATAGAACCACGGAGCACAAAATCGGA
>NC_138379.1:67905985-67930924 GCF_054177405.1 Leptonychotes weddellii
CTCTGAGACAAATAATGCAAGATATGTTAAGGAAAAAAAAAAGAAGAAGAAGAAGATAGCGGGAGGGGAGGAATGAAGCGGGGGAAATCGGAGGGGTGGACAAACCATGAGAGACGATGGACTCTGAAAAAGAAACTGAGGGTTCTAGAGGGGAGGGGGGTGGGAGGATGGGTTGGCCTGGTGGTGGGTATTGAGGAGGGCACGTTCTGCATGGAGCACTGGGTGTTGTGCACGAACAATGAATCATGGAACACTTCATCTAGAACTAATGATGTAATGTATGGGGATTAACATAAGAATAAAAAAAAAAAAAAGCAAGAGAAAAAAAAAAAGTTTATATGGCTCAGATGCCACTCCCTGTGCTGGGGACAGACCGAGAGTCTATAACAGGACATCTGATCTACAGCATCTCTAATCATTTAAGTGCTGCATCCTATGGGGAAAAATTCTAACATTTTGACTAAAGATGCACTTAAAAAAAAAAAAGAACCCATGTCACTGATCAGTACCAATATCCTCACTGTAAGTAATAAGCATTTTACTAAGGTCATTACAAAGGACTAGTAAATTACTTCTTGTAGTTGTATCATTAAAAGCTGTTCCTGCATAGCCACATGATGGCAGATGTCAGTCAAGCTGCAAAAAATTTATCCTGGAGGACGGTTTTTCCAGCAAGAAGTATGAGACAGGATAAACTATACCCTCAAAAGTTTCTGAAATGGGTATTTCCTATCACTGTCTCGGAGTCACTTTGTTGTTGAATTAAAACTATGCATTTTTAGTTGGCTTTAGCAGAATTTTTTAATTCAATACTTCAAGTTAGTAAGGAACTAAAAAAGAGGCCCCATTTCTTCAAAAAGCAAATCAATATTTCTTTGGGCTTTTTTTCTGCAAACAATCTTTAGGCTACCCAGATGATGTACTCATCTTACTAAGTATGGTAAATCACTGAAAACAAGAGAATTTGTTTAAACTGTTAGGTGTCTGGGGCGCCTGGGTGGCTCAGTTGGTTAAGCGACTGCCTTCGGCTCAGGTCATGATCCTGAAGTCCCGGGATCGAGTCCCGCATCGGGCTCCCTGCTCGGCGGGGAGCCTGCTTCTCCCTCTGGCCCTCCCCCCTCTCATGTGCTCTCTCTCTCTCTCATTCTGTCTCAAACAAATAAATAAAATCTTTAAAAAAAAATATTAAACTGTTAGGTGTCTTCTATCATCTTCTTGAGATTTTATTTTTGCTTAGTCGCTGTTCTAACATACTTAGATTTTGGTCAAATTCAATTAATATATAATAAATCAAGACTTATCCCTGAAGAAACATAATTATTTTTCACTACAGAACTCCTTTATACTCTTAGTACACTTAAAATATTCTACTTCCTAAATGAAGTACAAATTTTTAAAAGAGAAATTCTTCAGCACATCTTGGCAAAATCTGCTACCAGCTATACCTTTGGTTGTAGTAACATCATGTGACTGGAAGTGGTACCCCAATACTTAGACTGTATGTTTAATAATTATTTTTATATAATCTCTGTGGACATGTAATCCATTAGGCTTTTATCTATAGATTTTTCTTCATTATTTTGCATTCTTTATTTCAGATCTTCCCTGAAACAACAGCTAAAGCAATCAAAACCTGCAATATGACTCCACTCATGAATGCAGAATCTCCTCCTTGCCCCAACATGAGAAACATGGCTGAAGGCAGGAATGAAGATCTTTGAAACACTAAGTGTTAGCATTTCAATCTCTATTTCCACTGTCTATAAGACACTCTACCACATTCCCTGGCCATTTCTTCTCATTGGTCTTTGTCCTTTATTCAGTTATCATTTTGGATGACCTCAAGATTCTGTTCAGAAAACATCCAAATCTATGAGCTCAGCCTTCTTGATTCCTAAGGTCTGTCTCCCTCCTTAGCCACATCTTAATTTCATTACTATCTGGACCAGCTCCACTGCCAAATTCAGCATGTTTCCACTCCCACTCCTGATCACAACATCCTTGTCTCAGAATTTCTTTTATTGCTAGTGAACCGTCAACATAGTGCAGTAGTAATGCTTGTCCTCTCTGCTTTCTAAAGCCATCAGTCATCTCCTGCCTCAGCTATCGCTATAATCAGTCAAGACCCATTTTCATATTACACAAACCCATGTGCCTATAATCGAGCACATCCTCTGTGCCCACCACTTGAATCTGACCTCCTACCTCTTCTTACTGCTCAGTCCATGGCTCTGGGTATTGTTAGAAAAATCTATGAAGGCATGGCAATTAGTCTTTCCTTGACATTATTTATGATGTCTACCTTTAATGGCTCATTATCACTAACCCATAGGCCCTTTTCTCTTACATAACCTGCTCTTGGCTTTCTAAACTATTTCTATAAACTCCTCCTATAGCAGATGACCACTCCTCCCTGACACTATTATCCCCTGTCCAAAAAATTTACTGTCTAATGTTCTATATTTTAACTGATGCTCTTTCTTTCCTCCCAGCTCAGAGGAAGAGCCTTTCCCCTGGTGTCTACAGGTTTCCTCAATGCTGTAAGAACATTTCTTTGGTTCTTTTTACTCCTGCAAACTACAACACACTTTCCCGTATTCTTTCAATACATTTTCTAAAATTATAGACCATGATAGTTGGCTTATCATTCTCCCAAACTACTTGCACAGGATTTGAGTAACAACCTCACTCAAACTGGAACCATATATTCCCCTGGCTTCCACACCATTTACAACTCTATTTTTACATCTCCCTAATCACTTTTTCCCATTCTCATCATCAGCTCCTCTCTGGGCCGTAAGGCACCTCCTACTCACATCTCCCCATCGAACTTGGACTTCTATTGCATAGTTCATAGAACTGGAGTAAGGATTATGCATAGAGCCCTTGAAAGTGTACTATTCAGTCTTAAGACTCCAATCAAACTTACCTCCACAAAAAAGCTTTCTCTGACCTCCCCAGAAAGGGTCAGTCTCCCATAATGGCTTATATGTATCTAACACAGATTACACTGTATGGCTATTTATCTGCTACTGGGACCAGACCATGGTACCACGATGTTTCCTAAGAAAATATAGTCACCCCTGACACCCCCACCTTATCTATCTCTCACAGGGCCACCAAATTAATCTTTCCTAAATCCCATATTGATTCTCCCATTCTTTTCAGAAACTAACAATTTTGCCTTCCTGTAACACACACCAAAACTTTTTAGCCCAGCTCTTAAACCCCATATATGGCTAAAACTACCAATCTTCTAATACCATCTAAGAACCATCCATTTGTCTTATTCTAAAAATATATACAGTACTTTCTCCCACCTGGTGGCCTCTACTCAAGTTCACTTATATGACTGCTAAGTGATAGTTGTGTGATTCTTCTTTAGCTCAGGCATTTTTCCCTGAGTCAAGGCCATCCTCCTGAAACTACTCTCCTTATCCAGTTAGCAGAATGACACTACATTTAATCCACATTGAATACATAGGTGTATATATAATTCCCCAAAAGAATGGTCAAGCCAGTGATAAAGATGACATGTTAAACAAGTCTGAAACCCTCACTATAAGTGACAAATAACATCTTTATTACCATCAACATTTATGCCAGGTGCTGCTACAAATGCTTTACGATGATCCTATGGGATGTGTACTACATTTTTCCCATATACAAATGGGAAGCCAGGGTCACAGAGGCCTTCACAGATGCTTGAACAAAATGGGTACAAAATTATATTGGTAAATGAATAAATGTATTACTAATAACTATGCTCTGACACTGTCATATAAATGAATCTCTTAACCTACAATGTTTCCCCACTCTTCCCAGCCAAGCAAAATCCTCCCAGCCTTTCAGACACAACAGAAATGTCACCTTTTAAAGAAAGTCTCCTCAAAACTTGAAAGAAAGAAAGAAAGAAAGAAAAAGAAAAGAAAAGAAAAGTTAGTCTCCTGTTAACACCCTGGCAAAATTATTTGCTCCTTCTATGAATTGTCTTTAATACCTAGAATGTATCTTTATTATAACACTGAAGTTTTTTTTTGAAGTTTACTCAGTTAGAATGGGTTTACAATGACAATTCAATATTTTTAATTCTTGAAAGAACTAACTGGAAAGCAAAGTGAATATAATTTACATCTGATGAACAAATGAAATAAACAGAAATGGTATATATCTCATTGGCAATAATTGATAATCATACTCAGAAATCTTTTCTGTAACATTTAGTACATCTATCACATTATAAGGTCTGGTATAGTTAAGTCTAATTCAGAAGGTTCAGTCTTTCTTTTAATATGTCCAAACAAAGCAAACTTAAAAAAATGGGGAACAGACTTACCAGTCTCCTCCTTTCTTCTTCTACTGCAATGAGTAATCTTGCAAATTCCTTTAATGACTGAGCTATTTAGAAGATTAAAAAAAAAAAAAGCATTAACCTCTTTTCATTGCTAATATCTAATTGCACAGGAATAAACATTACAGTGAAGCTGATTATAAATGTGTATATATACTTTGGTTTTACACTTCTATAAGCATAGATCAGTATACACAGTAGGATCTCAATGACCAATAGCTATAGATAACAGATATTTGCGCACTGCAAATTAAAGTCTAGCACACACAAAGTATATTTTTTCTTCAAAGACACTAGGGAGATACAGTTTATGTATGTAATGTATAAAACTTAAATTAATAAATAAAAGTTTACTACTGAAATTGCTTCTAAACAGAATCCTACAAATAATGAATATATTAAATCTCTAAGAAGCAATAAATCCAGTACTATTTAGATGCACTTAGTATCAGCCAGTCATGCAACATCTCCCACTGACTTCTGTCTAGAAGCTCAACAGTTATAGATGCTTAAACTAGATTCTGTATTCTGTATTACTCCAATATCAAGGTAGTTTAGACTGTGAGTCATCAGTGTGGCCAGAAGGACTACCAGCATCAGCATTTGGGGAGTTTGTTAGAAATATAGATTCAGGCCTCACCCCAGAATCTGCATTTTAATAAGATCCTCAGGTGATTCATTTGCATACTGAAGTTGAGAAGCATTGATTTACTTTTTTTCTTCTTTTTTTTTTTAAGTTTTATTTAAATTCCAGTTAACATACAGTGTAATATTAGTTTCAGGTGCACAATTTATTGATTCAACACTTACATACAACACCTGGTGCTCATTACAAGTTCAGATAGCTCTCTAAAGCAGAGCTTCTCCCTAGTTAGGTGGAAGAAGGACTGCTTTACAGAGCTATCACAACTCCTATTGCTCTGGCTTGGGACAAGTATCAAATACTCAGAAACACTGGGAGAATAAACCAAAAAATAAATTGGGACTTACAATAGCGTATTCTTTAAAAATGCATAGTCCCAAATGGCAATTGTGAAACAGTAATTCATCCACGTCAATTTCTATATCTTATACTTAACATAACTAAAGTTGGAATGTTTTGATTACAAAACTAACAAAACAAATAATGCAAATGAATGCAAAAATTATTTCTATTTAAGCTTTGAACCTTCCCTTCTATGTCTTTATTCTTTTTTTTTTTTTTAAAGATTTTATTTATTAATTTGACAGAGAGATAGACAGAAGAGCACAAGCAGAGGGAGTGGCAGAGGGAGAGGGAGAAGCAGGCTCTGCACTGAGCAGGGAACCCGATGCGGGACTCGATCCCAGGACCCTGAGATCATGACCTGAGCCAAAGGCAGACGCTTAACCATCTGAGCCACCCAGGCGCCCTCTATGTCTTTATTCTTTAGGCTCCCTACCATTTCCTTCCTACCCATACTAATATTAAAAACAGTCTGTAAGAAGAAGTCTAGTAAGTCTGGCATAAAGCCTACAATAAAGGCAGGTAAGTGAGGAAAATAAATCAAGAGTCTCAGAACTTATTAAGAAAAAGAATGTTTTCCATTCAAGAATTTGAAATTACAATCTAGGTTTTTTCCCTCCACTCTTTAAAACTACTAGGCTTATGCTAACTAACCTGGTTTGAAATACTATCCCTATGATTACTTCACATTGGATTTTTTTCACAGTTGCCAAAAGAGAAATCAAAGGATTATCTGGGAGACTCAGATTAATCTGATAAACACATTAATGACCTTAGAGGAAATACAATTTTTTTTAATTTAGAAAAATGAGATTTTAATCTCTACAAAAATAACAGTATCAATGCTACAATACAACACAGTTGTGACAACAGTAAGTTGAAGAGAAAAACATTTTACAAATATACAAAAAGTTTTAACTGGAGTATATAATAGAATATTAAATTTTTATACTTTGGGTAAATAAAGCATTCCATCATCCTGGCAACTATCTTGCCACTGAAGAGCTCTATTGGTAAGCCTGAAGAAAAAAAAGTCAATAAAATCTTGGACAATGGAAGGCATTATGTTGACATGCCTACAGAGAAAGAAACCAAGAGATAAATCAGTTTGGACTACAAGAATTGGAGGCAGCAGGTACTCCTGAAGGTGAGAAAATAAGAAGTGAAAGAAAGTTGATAGTAAGTTTAAAGTCTGTATAAAAAGCACTTTAACCCCAGATTTCAAACTCAATGCCTCCCAAACTTTTTAATTTAAAACAAAACAAAACAAACAAACAAAAAACCAACTACCCTCATATGCTTCTTTTATGGGAAGCTGCTGGATAAGGCACTCTAACAAAACATGGGAATAAACCAAGAAAAGAGGATATGGGACCTAGAAGTAGGAGATCCAATATAGCATAGGAGCAAATGAAATTCTTATGTCAACAGAGAGATATTGCAGGTCAACCGCTGTGCAAAAGGTTCAAAGATCTTATCCAGACTGGAGCAACAGGTTACAGACCAGGAAATGTCTCCAGAGAATAAAAGTAGATCTGATCAATAACCTGATGTATCTGAATGTAATAAAAGGAAATTTATACTCTTTTAAAAGAAAATTCAAAGGCAATTATTAACTCCTGGGAAAACAGTTATATAAGTAGCACCATCAAAATAAATGAAATAACTCAGTTGTAGTACATACAAAGTCATCATGATATAAACGTAACAGTATAAAATGAAAAGAGGGTATCTAAGACTGGGGAAAAAGTCAAGTGTTAGCAAGATAATTATGGTCTTGAAAGAAACAGAAGAAATGGCTAAAAGTTCAAAGTGGTCTTTGTGAGTAGTTAAGTCTGCTAAGGACTTGTAAGATGAGAGGCTGCTAGTTTTTAAGCCTAATAAAAATTTTTACCTTTTTTTAAATAATGAAAAATAAAACATGCTATAAATGCTTTATTTTCCCACTAGACTTAATTTTAGGAGGCTAAATGCACATACTAATTTTCCCAAAGAATTAAGTAAATATCTAGCACATAGAAGCCTGACAAGGTTTTTTATTTTGTTTTGTTTTTGTTTTTTTGACAACAGGTATTTTTGGAATAAATGAAGACATAGCTTGATTTAGAGTGTCAGGAAAACACAACCCAGGAGGCAACCACTGTCTCATGGAGTAGTGTCCTAGAAGTAGTCCCAGGAGCATCATCCCATAACAACTTGGAAGTCCACAGGCTTCCCCAAGTAACTACTACTTCAAGAGTAAATCGTGCAGATGCCTTAAGTCAGATTTTGGTTTTAAGTGAAGAAACTCAGATTCTCATTTTGATACTGTTGTACCTCTTTGTCTAAAAATTAATGATGCTGTTTCCTGCTTAACTTGAATAGTTTTCTGGTCTGTTTCCCATATAAATACTATTTATAGACTCAGTACAATAATAGTTTATTATAATGAGAACGTCTGAGGAGAAAAATTGAACATGCAAAAGCAATTGCATGTCTGGTTCCTCACAACAAAAACTACTCTCCCTCCAGCAGTTTTCTGGGTCTGCCCCAATTTGAGAGTAAGTTTTGTTTCTTCTTTTTCTTTTGTTGATTTTTCAGGGAAATTACTTCAATTATTATCTGAATGTAATAAAAGGAAATTTATATAGTATAGTCTTCATATAGTATTTGTTCTTTATATAGTATAGTCTCAGTTCCATAAAAGTATGTTTCTTAGTCCAAATGAAGATACTCATGTTTGTCATTTGTCCTACACGGAAATGAACAGCCAGGAACATCATTTCATCAAATAGTAATAGCAACCTACTTTTTCAACCCATATCTAATGCTTTCCCCTAAGTCTTTTTATTAATAGTTCCTCTAAGTTTTGCATTAATAGCTTACAAAGCACAGGACAACACAGAAAGAAAACAGGAATTAACAATCCTATAAAGCAGGTATAAAATAATTCAAAGTATTGTATAAACTGGGTTTTAGGGCAAAGGGCAAAGGACTGATAGCCAGTGACTTCCTAGCCTGGCCTATGCTCAAAATCTAAAGGAGCCTCTGACACAGTCAGATAGATCCAAGCTGCCTAGTGTACCCCAGCAACTCCTCTGAGATGAGAAGCCAGTATTAGAATTTCTGGTGCCCAGGACCAACAAATGCCTTAAGAGAACATGAAAACTCATAGAAGAGTCTAGTCCCCACCGACCTTGGGCACAAAACATACAAAATGACTCCTCCAGCACCCATCTCAGTGATGTTGACTCCTTGAGCAATTTCTTCTAAGACTTTACTTAAGTAAAATCCAAAAATATTTTTATTACATGCAAATTCTAATACCCAAATACTTTCTTTTATAAGCAACTATATGTGATGTTCCATACCTTGTTTATCAATGTTAATATTTACATAAATAACCATTTCATTATCTGATTTTGGGGATCCAGACTAACATCAAATTTAATAGCTGCTCTTGCAATTTTAGATTCTCCCCATACATAGTTGGTATGACAGGAGCTTGATTAAGTGACAGCAATATCCCAAAAACAATATTTAATACACAGTGAGCTTTAAATAGATGTTCATTAAATGAATTAATGAGTTTAATAATACATTTCCACAATCTATTTGCTATATACAGAGAAACATACCAACTCGTATTCTAGGCTTCATAAAATTATTTTGAAAAGGATAAGCCAGATACTTTGGAAAATTATGTTAGCTATCCCCATTCTTGCCACCTGCATGAAACTTTCCTGGCTGTATTCACCAGTAATAATCTTTCCCCTTCCTGACCATCTGGATCATGAGATTACTGGAGAGCAATCAAAATCAGTTTCATATATAGACGTTAACTTTCCAACAAATTATTGAGGTTAAGAATATTGTTAAATCTTCCCTTTTCATCTGTCCAATGTGATGTTGGAAAAACACTTGGAACAATAGGAATTTATTATTCAGGTGTATTTATGACAGGTCCCAAGAGTAAAAACATTCAAAAAGACAACTGCTGAAATATATCTACACAGTGAGGAAGTCGGATCATGGCTTCTATATTTACTAATATCATAAATTCTAAAACATTCCTGAACTGTCTAAAATATCTACTTCCTAACTCAATCTTTTCAGCAGCCTTAACTTCACCAGACTATTTTTGAGTATGGAAAACCTGGTTAGTGCTTAGAAGTAAAAATGAGAAAGAATAAAGAAAATTACTCCCTGTTCATTGTTGACATGACTCCATTACTGTAAGTACTAAGCATTATACTATTAAAGGTTTCAACAATTGATCTGCTTGAGCTTTAAAGATTTCACAACTCAGAGAATTGAGAAAGCATGTCTCTCTCATATCCAACCAATATTTATATCATAATCAGATAATGATATGTTAAATATTTCTCCCAGGAGTCTTTTTCCTCAAACCTAAGTAGCATAAATACATACCCAAAGAGAACTACAGATCGCAAATTCAGTCACATATACAATTATGTCAGCAACACATTTTTTACTTATTAAGTGAGCAAATCAACTATGACATTCAGATTTGCTGTATAATAGGGGAGAACTGAGTTAGCAGTAGGATTTAGACTTGGTTAAATCTCAAGGAAAACATAAAAACCTATAGAAGTCTATAGAAGCCAGACTGAACCCATGTAATCATTTTAGAAGTCCAGATAATGTTCCAACAGTCACTCTACTATTCTATCTGGGTGGACGACGTAGGCTATCAAGGTCTTTCTTAGTATCCTTCTGGCAATGACTTTTTTCCACAGGGATAGGAGAAAAGCAGTATAATACTAAGGATATGAGGATATGAGCCAGAGCAAGTGAATTCATCAGATGCTTCTAGATCTGGCCACATTGAAAAAAATAAAAGTGGAATCAGTATACACAGCCAAGTGATACTCAGCAGTACATTATGAAGCATGCAATGATCTAACAGGGCATCACATCAGCAGTTCATGCCCGGAACTCCCACTGAGGAAGTTTTAATTATTTGAACATTTAGAAGATCAAAGATAGCACAGTAACTGAATAGCAAGCTTTGGTTCAGGAACAATTTAACTCATAAACAAAGCAAGAAGCAGGATCATTGTGGTATGCCTGAAAAAGAAAACAGACAGCGAAATACAAAAAGTGACACCAATTCTCCACACAGTATCAAGTAGATATTGTGCATCTTTTTAACAATTAACACCCCCACTTGATGGGCTGCCTACTGTAATACTGAACATTATTTGCAACCACAAACTCTTGTTATTTTTGGGGAGCCACAACATCAAATAAGATTGTTCCACTCTATTTGTGGCTTCAGGCTCCATGGATGCCTAGTTACAAAGCCAATAAATTGCTTCTTAAACCAAAAGGAAAAAAAAAAAAATCAAAGGCTACTGCTGAATGCTGATAGGTCACTGTACCCAAGTACTCAGAGGCACTCAATCTTTCTTCTAACACTTCACAGCCCCTTAGAATCCAAGGTCTCATGAAAACCTAGAAATTCTAGTTATCTTTAAGATAACTAAACCAAGTTCTCCACAACATCCTCCTGGTGGTTAATTTTTTTTTTTTAATTTCCAAACATAAATCAAAGAGACTAATATTGAAAACAAATCCCTACAAACTTGTATTTAAATTCTTCTTTCCTGACTTGTTAATTTCAGCCATTCAAAAAAAATGAATTCTTGCCATTTGCAAAGACATGTGGATGGAACTAGAGGGTATTATGCTAAGCGAAATAAGGCCATCAGAGAAAAACAATTATCATATGATTTCAGTCATATATGGAATTTAAGAAACATAACAGAGGATCATAGGGGAAGGGAGAGAAAATAAAACAAGACGAAATCAGAGAGGGAGACAAACCGTAAGAGACTCTTAATCATAGGAAACAAACTGAGGGTTGCTGGGGGGGGGGATGGGGTAACTGGGTGATGGACATTAAAGAGGGCACGTGATGTAATGAGAATTGGGTATTATAAAAGACTGATGAATCACTGAATTCTACCTCTGAAACTAATAATACACTATATGTTAATTAATTGAATTTAAAGAAAAGGAAAGAAAAAGAAAAAAAAAATTATTCTTTCATATCCTACCAGTGCATCCCTGTATAGCATTGCATGCAGGTGTGTTAGGCTTCAGCAAATATGAGATGTACCAGGTTAGAACATATTAGATATTATTTTAGTAATAAAAACGTATTTGATGTTATAGCATAGTTTGCTAATTAAGCATTAAAGAACAATAAGAAATGCATAGCCTACAAATGAAAAGTCATAAAATTAAACTTTTGTTAAGTTGCCCATGTATTCTGAATAGAGTTAAAAACTGCCACATCTCTGCTTCATCACTTGTCCATTACTATCAACTGTGCCATGTTTGTTCCACCCAGGGCAGAGATGCCAATCCTGACTACACAAGACAAAGGGACAGAATCCTCACTTTGGAATTCACAATATCCAGCCATTTCTTTCTACTTTCACTTGCTCCTATTTATCCTCTAACTATACTACCCAGACTCTCTGTTAGAGTTATGGCCAGTAATCTAGTCTCCTTTTAAATCCCCAACTCCTGTTCTTCACGCCTCCCTCCCTCCCTGGGTTCTGACATTCCATATGTCTTCAGGCACTGACTCTATGAACATGGCTTCAACATTGCCCGCCACTGCACATTTGGGCTGAGATTCAGAACTTGTGGCAAGACTGTCAATCTCTCACTCTTTTCTGGTCTAAGGTGATATTCACTCTGGTTTCTCTTATCCTCACTGGCATAATGGGACTCAAAGAAGAGTGTACCCCTTCTTTCCAGGGGTTTCACCTGTAAAAGAGAGCTACGACAACCACTGCAGATTGTTAGGATTACCTATTGCAACTGAGGAAAATTAGGACTCCAAGTTGAAAAGTCACAATGGAGGCACAGAAGTAATTCTACACTATCTAATGGCTTTTCCTCCCCAGATTGTTTCTGAATGGAGATAGGGCCTTGTAGTAATAAGTGCTTTGAAACTGCTGAACTACAAAGTAGTTTGAGAGTTCTAGTATACTCATGTGCATACATGCAGGGCATATATGTTATATAATATTAAGGTCAAATTTTGCCAAATGAATACATACAAATATAGAAAGACAGCCTTTCACTTTCACACAATTTCAAAACTTCATTCTAGCTGGTTTCTTTGAAGATTTCACACCATCTCGTTACTTCCAATGAATTTCTTCTGAATCAAAAATCTTTCACTCTTGGGAATATATGTTAATATAATAAGTATTATTGTGCATAACACAGTCTCCAAGTCACATATTTTTGTTTTCTTTTGAAGCATACATTTTAGAAAACCTGTGCTATTCTGATGTTGTCTTGTTTTGTTGGTTTTTATTTATTTGAGAGAGAGCCTGCGTGAGCTAAGGGAGCGGGAGGGGGAGAGGTAGAGAGTCTCCAGCAGACTCCCTGCTAAGTGTGGAGCTGGACGAGGGGCTTGATCTCATGATCCTGAGATTGTGACCTGAGCTGAAATCAAGAATTGGACACTTAACTGACTGAGCCACCCAGGCACCCCCCTCTTTTTCTTAAAGATCTAATGTTGCCTTGTTTTATTTTAGTTTTATTTTAGTGTCATTTGACCTGTTTCCCAAAGCCAAAACAACCTCCAATCCAGAAATGTAGACCCCCCGTATGTAGATCACTCAGACTTTGGAGCACCTCTACCAAGAGGCAGAGATGTCACACATACTATCTCATTTAATTCACATAATGGTATGAGGTGATGAGAAAAAGAGTATCAATCACCTGGAGTAACCTTCCCCATGATCTCAAAGCTAGTTAAGTGGAGAAGCAGGTATTTAATTTTGATTGTTTCATTCCAAAGTCTCTTCTATTCCATCAAACCACTATTGCCAAAGGAGGGGGAGAGAGCAGGAAGGAGGGAGAGAGGGAAGGTAATGCCAGCTTACTACCCTGCTACATTACAGCGAAGAACAGGCTTATCATCTTTAAAAGCAAACAGTCCCAGAGCTGTTTGTGCTCAAGGGGTAATCAGGCCCCAAACATCCTGCCTTAAAGGAAACAATCAGTAATTTGTTGCTGACAGCCGCTTACACCAAACCCGCCAATCCTTCCCACCTCCCAGCACTCCTTCACATTCCACAAAGGCACCCCATTCATACTCCTCCTCTGCACCCAATCCTCCTGCCACCACCCTACTGGACCTTCAACATCCGCTTCCTTGTCCAACATCCAGCTTCTCTTTTCCACAACCTCTTGACCTCCAGTGACCTTCTCTCTGCAGTAATTCACACACCCACAAGGACACTAAGAGTTCAAGCTATCTAACCCCTTTGCTTTTGGTTTCTGGCAATTCCTTTATTCAACTCTAGTTTACTCCTAATCCTATTTCCCACAGTGGCTATCTAAAAAGAATTTTCTTTCTCAAGAACCCAGCCCCAGCTTCCCCTCACTCACTGGTACCAGATGGCCTAGCCTCCTGCTTCTCAGAGAAGTTCAAGACCCTCTGATTAACACTGTATTTATTCATTCTCTTCAACTTGCCTGCCTCAGAAAAGGGGCCCTCTTTTTCCCAAAAGCTAACAACTCCCCATGAAGCTTCTAACCTTCCCCTTCCCCATCTCTAGCTACATTTCTGTCCTTTCCATCATCACTCTTCTCTCCACACAGCTACTTCTCCTCCTCCCAAGTCTAAGAAGTTACTCCCATGTACTCCTATCCTTGTAAAGGAGGAACAGCAGGGAGATATGAGGGGTTGGGGGAGGAAGAGATTTATTTGACACTTGCACCAGCGCTGCACACGCTCTTTAATCCTCAGTACCCCACAAGGTGGTCACAAGTAAAACACCGAAATCTCTCACCATTCTGTTCTTCAAATAATGAAACTGAAATACAGAGGTTAAATAATATCCAAGATCATAGAGCTAAGGACTTGCAGAGTGAAACTTTGAACCCCCACGAATCACATGAAATGTATCTACTTTTCCCATTACTTTAGGCATGGTCCTACACCCCCAAGCTCATGAAACTGAGCAAATCCAGTTACCTCCCAAGAATTTCTACTAGAGAGTCTTGTCTGCATCTCAAAACTTATGTGTCAAAAGTTGACTCATAATTTCACTCTACACTCAGGTACTGCCACATATAAACACATAAATGGGCCCAAAGCACCATTCTGCTAGTAACTCAAGTGATGAATTAACTTCAGTCCTCCCTTCCATACATCCAGCCACCAAATACTGCTGATCTCTCTCCTCTACCCTTCCTCTTCCATTCCCATAGAAAGATACCACTTCATCTCTGCTGCTTAATGGTTCCATTGGGAAAATGCTGGGCATCAGAGATCTGGTGATCCATAAAGCACAAACTCTGAAATAGACTTTTTCCCTGTTTCAGTACCTTCTCCAGTTGAGCCCCCCTCAGTATTAACACAAGTCTATTGTTGAGAGCGGTGGTTTTCCACAGGCTAGTATCAGACACCAAGAACCTCCATAAAATTAAAGGCACCTAAGGTTTCATCCCAGGAGATTCCACCTTCATTCAGGCCTGGGGTAGAGCCCAGGAACCAAATTTTTAAGGCTTCCCATAGCTGATGCTGATAACAGGCAGTCTGGCAGCTACTGGCTTTAGCGGAAGGCGGGCAGGGGAAGAATGCATGCTTTGCATGAGGAATTAAGAGTTAAAACTATATTTAAATAGAAAACAATATACATTTTAATAAGATTTGTAAAAATTATCTCTATTTCCTCCTTGAAGCTTATCGGTATTTTCAATGGCAGCAGTACTCTTGGCCCTCGTGGTTATGGAGGAAATAAGACATTACCTTTGAGTCCCAAGAATAAAGCATGACCTGAAAGCTCTTCTCTCCATAGCACTTTGAATCATGACTCAGCAACCATTCTGAATTCTATCTATGTCAGAGAAATCACTCAGAATTAGCCTTCTTGTCCAGCCACATATTCCTAGACTAGTACATAAGGCAAACCTTTTTTTTAGGCCTATTATCCAACTCTTTTCTTGCTTTCTAACTTCTCCCTCTATACTCTGTTTCTTCCCCTCAACCACCAAACCTCTCTTTAGTGTTCACATGTTTGTCCTTGCCATTTGCCAATGAGCTTTCCAATAATCTCTGGGTGTCCATGTCCTGCCTCCTAACTCACTTATTTCAAACACAGTTTTTAGAACTATTGCCTTTCTGGTCCAAACATTTTACATCAAAACTGAAACTGTACTTTTATTTTTTCATTCACATTTAGAAATGTTCTCTCTTGGTCCATAAAAGATTTGCTGAGGAAGGCAATCTTTGACTTACTCTGGCAAATACTTCCATGCTATAATTCATCACATACACAGATGCCAGAATAAACCTCCTAAAGGGTAACTTCAATCAAAGCCTTATGTGTCTCTTGAGAACATGCAAATGAAACTTTAGACTATATGGCAAAGCCCTCTAAGATATTCTCTGGCTTTCAATCCTTGTACTACGGTTAAAAGGACGTTACCCCTTCGTTTTCTTCAAGACTGAATATATCAAGACAATGAACATTTACGTACACAGACTAAATACACCCAAGCAAGGAAAGAAGTCCAATGGTCTAGCACAAAAGGATGTACTGGAGAAATGCTTTTACATTCTAAATTCTTCAGAAAAAAATCAAGTGCTTACAGCTAGCATGGCTCAGAAGTATTTACTTTATGACTTTTGTACCAAGGTTTCAAATCTAGAAATGGGTCAGTGTTTTCATGGTCATGTGAATTTTGATTGATTACACAGGGAAAGGAAAATAAAACAGATTCATTTTATAAGCAGTTTGCAGTGATACCACTATCTTAAAATTAGCTCTCTCTGCTTTAAAATTACTTAAGAAAATTTTTAGATAATATCCTTTTTTTTATCTCTATGGCACTTATCAGTCTAACTTCATATACAATGAACTTAATTATACATCTCATCACCTAACTCCTCTGACAAATCCCCATGAGGGTGGGGATTATTTTTCTGTTTTGCACAATGATGTGTCTTTAGCACTCAAACAGTGTCTGACAAATCATATGTGCTTGATAAGGCTTTATTTTATTTTTTATTTTTTAAAGATTTATTTATTTGAGAGAGCGAGAATGAGAGAGAGAGAGTACATGAGAGGGGGGAGGGTCAGAGGGAGAAGCAGGCTCCTCGCTGAGCAGGGAGCCTGATGCGGGACTCGATCCCAGGACTCCGGGATCATGACCTGAGCCGAAGGCAGTCGCTTAACCAACTGAGCCACCCAGGTGCCCCGATAAGGCTTTATTGAATGAATGAATCAGTGAATGAACCAATGAATGAACCAATGAACGAACGAACAACTAAACTCAAGAGTAAAACTTCCTGACCTAGGAGCCAGGCAATCAAGGTTCTAATACTGGTGTGACTTTAGCAAATCATTTCCCTGTGTCTAAAGCAAAATGATAGGAGTTAGCTCCCATGTTCTCCAAGGTCTCTTTCTACTCTAACATATTAAACTTGGGATTCTAAGAAACCAAGCCAACATTTCTAAGTCAGACGTAACACTTTCTGATAATTTAAACAAACAAAAACAATAGCCAGTACAATTCCCCACCTTCCCACCTCCACACATACATGAAGAAGGTATGAGAATCACCCTAGTACTAAAGAAATGCAGCTTCTGGACAGAAAGACATAAAGCAACTGAGATAAAATGTTATCTTCAAAAGCTGTTTTCAAAGCAGACTATATTCAACATGAGCAGATAAACTCCAGTAAGTAAACTAGGAAATTACTAACAAAACTATAAACTATGCACCTAATACCCACACAGGACACCACTTACCTTTATGGTACCTGATGTTTACCAACAGGCAATAAAACATATTTCTGTTATTATGCAAAAAATTATGAAAAAAATTCATCATGGGTATGTTATGATTCAGGCTTGCAATTACAAGCAAACCATATGACTCCAATTTTACTAAGACCATTCTATTCATACAGAAAATAAAAGAGATGTACTCTAAGTGTGGTTCTGTGGGTCAATGCAAATGTAATAAAAAAAATAGGTATCATATCCATAAGTTACATTATTAAAGTCAGGCTACCCATGACCCGTTTTCTCCTGGGCACAAGCCCCGAGATATGGCTTTTTAAAAACATTTTTTAAAAAGCTCATCTGGGGCAGCCTTCTTAAATTTTCCATAAGGCAGTCAAATTAACCTTTTTAAAATGTAAATATAACATCACTTCTCTGATTAACACCCTGCAATGCTTTTCATTACCTTTAGGTTAAAATTCCATATCCCTAACAGGGCTTAGTAAGTCTTATCTACCTGCCCACAACCTTCACACATGCCATTTTCCTCCTGGGTATCTCCTTTGCTCTCAAGGTCTTTATTCACCCCTTCTTTGGATCTGAAATCTGCTCCCTACTCCCCCTTCGCCTACCATTTCTCCATGACGAATTTAAACATCACTTCCTCAGAGTGGCCTTCCTCCATCTTCCCACCCACCCAATTGGACCTGGTCTATCTTGAGTATGTATGATCTCTTAGCATAATATACTTTACTTTTATAGCATTCAACACAATTATAGCTTAACTGTGGTTGGTTATTTAATGTTGGTCACCCAATGATAATATAAATTACTTAAGCCACTGAAAGCACCTTAGACCTAGTTGGCACTTGGGTACTCAGATAATAAATGAGTTTTACTGGTAGGAAATACAGGCATAGGCAGGTTAAAAATAGTGGAAGAAAGGTACAAAAGCAAGTTCCTGACTCTAATCTCTGGTCCTTTTACTTATTAAAGTAACCAGGTTAGGCCCAATGGAGTCACTCATGCTAAACCCCCCAAACCTTAAGTTTCTATCCTTGCTCTCCCAGAACAAGGCCTAAGTCAACCAAACACTGCTTGCTTGCTCAGCACAAGTTACCTAACCCAATTCCAAAACTTCCCTTGGCTCCATATAAGGAAAGTAACCCTGCTTTAGCCAATCACCAAACTCCCAGTATAATTTCCTTGTTCTTGTTCACTTTGGTCTAAAAATCTCTTGCCTCCTACAGCTCTTCAGAACTCCTTTCTACTGCTAGATTGGGTGCTGCCTGATTTGTGGATTGCTTAATAAAGCCAATAAAATCTTTAAAATTTACTCAGTAAATTTTATTCAACACAATTTGGACTATCGCTCTTATAGAAGACCAAAAACACCCTGTTAGTTGTCAACTAGTCATGGCGCCTCACTGCATCTCACTTTATTCAGTAGATGCTCGAGTCAGGTGTCTCAACTTTTCCACCTCTATGCATAAACACAAAAGCGCCGGGACTACTGACTTCAGGGATACCAAAATACTGTAGAATAGGCATATTCACAAATACAGAATTTGTGAATAATGAGGCTAAACTACATATTCCTGCATCCCAAATTACATAGGGCTACAGCATTTATTTCACTGTCTAGCCATTTTGTTGAGATTTAAGCTATCCTAAGTAACTAACCATAGATAAAAGTTTTTTCCCTCTCTATCCACTCACCTTGAAATCAGCCTTCTTTAAGTTATGTTGTCCTAAAAGGAGTGTATTGTTGCCATCTTAGCCTCTAAGTCAGTGTACTCCAAGAGGGCAAGAGCTAGTAGCTAGCTTCACCACCAGGTTCCCAGGGATTGGCACAGTGTAACCTAACAGTCAACAAACAATAATGAAACTAAAGAATACAAAAATCTTTAGCTCTGGTTTGAAATATTTAGAAATACTAAGAAATTTGTTCTAAATGATTCTCAAGTACATGCAAAAGTTAGGTGTGTGTATGTGCATGCATAAAATTTAGTTTATTATACTGAAAAGAATTATACTAGACATATCCAAATATATATATATTTTATTTAATATATGACTCTGAAATTCTATTTATGTACCTTACAATGATTCGTTTCTATAACTAGGTCTTGCAGGGGGACTATTCATGTAACAAATATTTACTAAGCCTCTGCTACAAATAAAGCATTTAATTACTAGTACTATACAGGAATAGAAATATGAGTAAAACTTTCTAACCTCCAAAAGCATACAATTTGCTGGAGTTGATAATAAAGTTCTCTATGTAACATACTAAACTACTTTTTATTAAGCAGATCACTAAAGAAAGAAAAGGGGTTTCAGGGGATTAATATAGATCAGTAAGTTAAGACAAAATTTTTTTTTTCTTTGAGACATGTGACTTGTGACATAAGCTTCAGGTTGCTTTTCAGAGCCTGAAACTTAAAAATCTAAGCCTTTTGGGATACCTGGGTAGCTCAGTCGGTTAAGAGTCTGCCTTCAGCTCAGGTCATGATCTCAGGGTCCTGGGGTAGAGTCCCGCAGCAGGCTCCTTGCATCAGGCTCCTTGCTCAGCAGGGAGCCTGCTTCTCCCTCTGCCTGCTGACCCCCCACCCCCATGCTTGTGCGTGCTCTCTCTCTCTCTCTCCCTCTCTCTCTCTCAAAAATAAATAAATAAAATAAAAAAATAAAAATAAATAAAAATAAAAATCTAAGCCTTTCAATTTCAAATGAAATCAAATTACATACTTTAAAACACAGAGCTAATATGATAAAAACCTCTCTCAAGTGGGATTTTTTTTTTTTTTTAAAGACAGGAACTCCACCTGAAATATGCAACTTTCCCAGCTGTTTCAATCCTTAATTGTGGGTGGTTTCTGTGTGGGTGCAAAAATAGGGTGGTTAAAAAAAAAATGGAGAACAATAATTCAATTGTCCAACTGAGAGCCATTAAAAAGTAAAATATGCTTCCTCTACAGAGTTCAAAAGAAAATGTTATTTGTATAAACAATTTAGGCATTTGGAAATGTTCCACTTTAATAGAGGACTTCCTGATTTATATAACCACATTTAAGTGGGTTATAATGAGGGTTTATAATAAGTGATAGGTTCTCTTTTGATTCAGCAAATGAGAAGGTAATTGTTTCCTAGAATTTAGTAAAAATCACAGGTCTCTTTTTGAAGAGTTCAGTTGTGGTTGGTAATGATATTGTCTCTGGTTTGGAAATTTTTTCCTAAACAATGCTCAAGAAGAGTTTCATGGCCACACTCCACCTTCAAATATTAGTAATAATCTGTATGAATGAGTATTTAAAGTTCATCACCACATTCTGAAGAAAATCTTTCTAGAAGCATTTCATAATTTAATACTTTAAAAGTTGAATTTTATTAGTTTAAGTTGGTTCTTTTTTTAGCTAAAATCATTTATGATCATTTAAATGCATTTCCTGGTTTATAAACACAACAGTTATTATTTTTAACCTGAAACACAGGTTATTACCTCAGAGTGTTTTTATACTACATAGAAATCCCTGTGAAACACACAAAGCAAACCATGTGCCATGCCTTCAGACTACATTCTTATTTATCACTTGCAAAACTGGATCACATAGTACCTTTCCACTGGACCTAACAGATGCATTCTCAAAGTGGATGGATTTATTTGGCAAATGATGTATGCATTTTCCCCATAGTACTTTCTCTAACAAGGAAAACGAAAGAAATTTTCCAACCTCTCCTTTGAAGAATTTCTTCTACTTCCCACTCTCTGAAGAGGCATCAGTGATCACTCTCAGGCTCCTATCTATATACCAAGGTGACTCAGGCTCACAGGTAAGTCACTTTACCACCATGTCATACTTCTGAGAGGTAATCAAACAACAAATATTTGCACCCGGGCAAAGCACTGCTGGCTAGGAAGACACAATAAAGGTCCCGTGACTTGAAAAGTCATTATTTTAAATTTGTGTCCTGTAGTCTCACCTTTTGACATGTTCTCCTAAAGAAGGTACAGGAAAGAATCAAAAACATAGAGTATACTACAGACAACAGAGTACACAAAACTTGGTTCAGTGTGAGTTACCATCCATCAATCTGTACACATATAATTTGTATGTAGATTTCCATATAAAAGGTTTTTTTTTAAGATGTAACACATCTTTATTCTAAGAACTATTAAGCACTAACCATTGTTATTGCTATATCTGCATATCTGCATTCAAAACAGTAAATACATGAGCTATGTCAGAAATATCTGAGCAATTATTATGAATATATTTTGATCTGAATTACCTAATGGATGACCTCATTTCTGGACTCAGAGCTGGGAGCCATAACCTTAGTTGACAAGCGGTTCTGTGTTGTCTGTCTCCAACACAGGAATTTTCTGTTTAGGTGTGTCTAAGGGAATGAAGTCCCCACCTAAAATATTTACTAGCAAACTGACTCTCCTTCTTGGTAAATGTTTAATCTCTTGAGAGCAAGGTTCATGTTGTCCAAGACTTTCCTGAGAGTTACCACAGGCCATCATACAATACTGCTAACCAAGCTGTTTATGCACAACTGCAACTGGACTTTCCAATGGTTTCCAAGATTACATAGAATGAACAAGATCTGCCTCATATTAGTGACTAACATTTTTATTGGCACTAACTCAGCCTAGTAATGTCTGATTTTTAATCTAGACTTTTAAGACTCTGGTTAAAAGTGATTTCAAATTATAGGCACCAAATGCAGGAATAAGACAAAGTTGCATGCCCCAACCTTGGTATGGACATAAACTCTGAAGTGATCCACTGAGATTTACAGTCTTTTATTATCCTATACTCAGGTGCTAAATTAACCTAGCAAAACAACCTGTCTCATAGGTAGATTCACAGTAGGAACTGTGAGCTTCTATTGTTGGAATGAGCCAGTGTAAACAGTGTTTTCAAAAGGAGACTAATCTATTTTCTGTAGAGATCGCCTTTTATTTCCTACTAGTAAGGTTTTAAGGCTAGGCACATGACTTGGGAAGTTATCCTTCCCACCCATGTACATGCACCAGAACTGATGCACATGGGCATTGTTTTTTCGCATTTACATACATATTACTTACTGTGTAAATATAGTTAAATGATGGTACATTTTGTATCTGGTCTACCCATATAATTATTTTTTTTTAAGATTTTATTTATTTTTTGACAGAGAGAGACAGCGAGAGAGGGAACACAAGCAGGGGAGTGGGAGAGGGAGAAGCAGGCTTCCCGCTGAGCAAGGAGCCCGACGTGGGGCTCGATCCCAGGACCCTGGGATCATGACCTGAGCCGAAGGCAGACGCTTAACGACTGAGCCACCCAGGCGCCCCTACCCATATAATTATTTAAGGAGGATTGAATCTTATACCAGTTTGTAATCACTCTGTACCCTCCCTCACCAATTTCTAAGCCCCTACTGTCCAGCTACTAAACTCCGACTTATTCCTAACTCAAAGTCTTTACTCAGTTCAAAAACTAAACAAGTATAGAAAGTGGGCAATTAGAGCAGCTGTGAAAAGTTAAGTTGGATGCATTCAATAGGCTGCTTCCCACTGGGCTAGCTCTGCAATAGGCAGAGAAAAGGGAGCTAGCAAAAGCTCACATGCAGTTCATTTATCCCTGGAAAAGGGAGGAGTAATGACTTCTTGCTTCTTTTGAATGGAAAGGAGGATGCTAAAGGGAGAGCATGTATCCCTGTCCTGCTTGGGACTTCAATTCTGGAAACAACTGACCTGTTCTCTAAGCCGGAGAAATTCCACACCGAGTCGCAGACAACTAACTACATTTTGCTTCCTTCCAAGCCAGCAATGTTTGACTAGCACTAAAAAACAAACCCACCACCCACCCACCAGTGCACAAGGCCAAAAGGGTGGGAACAGATGAAGAGTGGGACTGGCTTATAGGCCAGACACAGGCCTACTCACCTATAAAACTCCTGGAACAGCTTCCACAAGTTAGGTAATTATACTGATATGAAAACAGAACCTTCTTTTCCTTACATTGCTCAAAATCTATTTTTCACACTATTCCACTGTAAACACATTGAAAGCAGACATCTTAGTCATCTTCCTACCACCTTCCCACCCATTCCCACCACAACTCACATACAAAAAGACTGCAAACGTCTTGATTATACAAGTTATTTTTCATTGACATTGCTTGATTATAAAAGATGAGTTTTTGTAAGTCATCATTTTTAATGGTTCCATTTTTGGTAAGTCACAAAACTACTCTAGCTGAGAGTGCTGTGGCTAATACTCAAAGCTAAAGTCACAGCTTTCCCTACTTCATTCCCCTTTGGTTAAATCAGAGGAATAAAGAGGCTGAAACTGGGGCTTCAAGAAGATATTTTAAACAAAGTTGAAACTATGTATTTCCCACGTAGAATTAAAACTGATGACAAAAATAAACAAGAAAACTTGATGGAGGTAGGAAAGTTCCTCACACAGCATCCACTCCAGAGTACCCAGCAGTCTGAGGGATACGTTCCTAGGTCACTGTCCTTGAAACAACAGCCTGCCATATCCTCGTAATTCTTCCATGTTAGAAATGGTTATTTAAGCCTCCTCCTCTTTATTATATAGTTATGTTTAAATGTTTAGAATGCATTTGAGGGCTCAGTATAAGGATAAAAAGTGTTGGACAGTGAGGATATAGGAACATACCTATATTTTTACATCTTTTTTTTTTCCAGAAATAATTTTTTACACTACTTTTTGCTCTAAGTTAGGTTTTCCTAATAAAGTTTTAATGTCTGAATCAGATTCCCCATAATAGGAGCTACATAAGTCTCCTGATTTAAAAGCATCAAGAAGCATTATATCTATCCTTACATAGCATTCATCTTCTGCTCCCCAACCTTTGATCTAACTCCTCGAAGCCCTCAAAACACTAGAATTTAATCCAGTATTCATTGCCTACAATAAACCTTCACCTACTGATCAATTCACACCTTTCAAATCTAATCTGCAAGAGACACAACATCCATTTAGCCAAAGTGGAAAGTGACAAGCAGACCAGTGTTGAAGATCAAATTCACCACAACCTGGGGAAATCACCTAACATCTACCTGAAGAGCTGCAGAGCATATATTTAAAAACCCTACCTCTGCAGTTACATTTGACTTTAAGAAGGTATTTTAAGTAAGAATTTTAAAGGAAATTAAGAGAAATATGTAGAAATATGTTTACTGTACTTTTTAACAAGATCAACTAGAATCAACCTGAATGTTCTATAGATTTTATTTCTTAAATAAAGATTTTATTTCTTTATTTCTTCTTTCTACATGGCTCAGTACTTTTCACTAGAGCACTGAGGGAGGAGGAGTCATTTATGATTTGTTTATTTCTTTGTTTCTGTATCTGAACCTGATGAAATATTTTAAGTCATGAAATTATTAAAAATCATAATATCTATGAAAACCCAGAGTATTTGCCATAATCCTCCTTAAAAGAAAACAAATTATATGTATATATTTTTATTAAGTATACATACACATATATATACAAATTATATATATATATAATTCTATTAGAAAAATATACAGATAAGTGAAAAAATTAAAATTTATAAGGAGAGTTATATCATTTATTCAACAATTTAACTGAGGGTGTACCATGAATCAGGCTCTAGGTCAGGTGCTAAAGCTAAAGTGGTTTTAAAAAAGAAAAGACAGGGGTTGTCTGCAATAGCCAAACTGTGGAAAGAGCCGAGATGCCCTTCAACAGATGAATGGATAAAGAAGATGTGGTCCATATATACAATGGAATCTTACTCCGCCAGCAGAAAGGATGAATACCCAACTTTTACATCAACATG